>NW_010334161.1:0-4167 GCF_000700745.2 Antrostomus carolinensis
ACCACAAACCCCAAGTCTTCCCACTGCCTTTTGGACACAGGCAAGGCCTGAGTAATTTTTATGTGTGCTGTGATCTGGGTGCCTCTTGTATCTTGTGAAATTAAATGTTCACAGATCTTTTGTCTCAATTTCTCTGTAGTCTGTTTATAAAGAGTGTCTGGCAGGAGTTGAATGCTGCTGCTCCTCCTCTCCTTTTTCTTTCTCCTGTATCTTGTAAAACACTGGTTTATGTCTGACAGTGGCTGAAGACTAAGCAGTACAGTCAGGGTCAGATTTATATCCCTAATCTACAGATTTGTGTAGAGATTCTGGAATTTCCATTTCCTAGAGCAAAAGTTTATTCTTGTCTGTAACAAGCTGAGAACTGGTGGGGAATGTGCATTAGGGCACACTTGTTTCACTCAGCCACAGCTGAACAGCCTAAATCAATATTTCCAAGAGGTGTGAATAGGAGTTTTCATTGCAATTACTGGTGCACTGTGAAAACTGTCAGTGGTGATGATGGCAGAATTCTTCGTAGCTGGGGCTGGCTATGAATCTTGCCTGGATCTAAAACCAACCCTTGCAGAAGATGAAGAGGATGAAACCAACAACAGAATACCAGCTTGTCCGCCTCTACCTGCCCCTTCTCTTACAGCTAAGGCAAAAAATAATTTAGGGTGTTTTTTGCTAAACTTTTATTTTCAGAAATATGCCTTTTGGATGTTGTCTGGTGGCAGAGTTGTGCAGCCATCCTGCGTATTCTGCCTGTGGCATTCCCCAAAAAAATGTCATTTGGACATTCAGGATTGCTAAGTGTTATGTGATACAATCTCAAAAATTTTGGGGATGGAATGAGCACAGTCAGCTTTTTGAAATGGAAAATCTTCTGTGTTCAAGCTTATAGATAAAACGTAGGCTTCTCCAGGAATGGTGTGAGCGGAGTGGTTTGATTCATTTCCGTGCTTGTACTTTAAATTTACCAGATTCACTTGGGCATGAAGTTTTGAATTGAGATTTCTTTCCTGTCACTGTTAACAGCTAGAGGAAAGGCTGGGTACCTGAGAGCACACAGGTGGCCAGATTCATCCTTTCTGTGGTTCCACTGACTTTGATAGAGTTGAACCAAGATTAGTCTACTCCACAGGGAGGCAGATGATTTTTTTTGCCTGGTGCTGCCACTGTCAGAAGCAGCCACAGCCTTTTGCCCTGTGCCAGGCTGCCCACCGAGGTGAGGAGTCTTGCCCAGTCGTGTGAGCCTCTGTGTGACACCTGCACAGATGCTTTGGGTTACACAATACACACCTCACGAGTACCTTGAAATCGCATCACTCCTTAGTCTCCTTGTGCTGCTTCCCCTGCTGCAACTTACTTCCAGTGGAATTAGGTACACATTGCACAAACACTTTGGGTTTATGTCCCTGGGTGATTTATTGGATATTTCTTTTGCATGTTAAGTCTCACTTTGTCAGGGCAGCACGATCAAAATTCCAAAGGCCTTGGCTTTCTGACTGTGGCATCTCCTGTTTTGAAGTGAAGAACTGTTTTGCCTCTGGATCATAATTTTAACTGGAAACGCTAAGCTAAGTAGTCAGAATTTCAAAGCGAGTCAGACTTGGTGCAAATGGGTATAGCTGAGTGCATTATCAAGTATTACCGAGGTCTTTTCCCAGTTAATGAGGAGGTTTTACAAGGTGGAAAGCCAAATGGTGGATGTGTGTTTTTGTATTGGACTAATTCAGTACCATTGTTGTAAAAATGAAAATGAGAGCGAGGATATTGTCTCAAGCACATTTCCATAGAAGGAAAGCAACGGTAGGGTTTTGCCCAGTTACCGAAAGCGTGGCTGCTCAGCTGAACAGTACCCACACCCACACACTCACATACCTGTATCTATCCTCTATCTTGCATATTTTAACATAATTAAATTGTTAACCTTCTACTACGTCTAAATAGCTGATGTATAAACAGGTAAATCTGGCATATTAACATTTTCATGTGTGCCTTAGCCAGCAAGTAGGCATTATTTTCTACAAACAATTCCTGTTTTATGTGGTGAGAGCACTTAAAACCTCCTGAACTAACTCTTCTGTTTTAGTCAAAAAGAGAAACCTTTTCACACAGGCTTCTTAATTCCTGTAAAGCAGGGTACATTAGGAAATATCAACATTTATTCAGTTTAGCAGTTGATATTTCTTGCATTGCTTATTATAAAGGTTGCTACAACTACCATGAGAAAATAATGGTACATATTGATTTTTCTTCATATTGCTGTGCTAAGCACAAGAACAATACATTAAAAAAAATAATAATCCATTATCTGACAGTGCCATGCATCTTCATAGCGAAATGCTGACAAGCATAGAAACACCTGTGGTACTTCATTGAGCTTAATGATAATCATACCTTCAGAACTGATAATAGATCTGCCAGATGAGACTGCAGAGTAAGATGCACAGTGTTAAGTCATCAGAACCAACCCTGAGGGACTCCTGGGTGCACTGCTTACTCTTCTTGTGTGTCCCACGTGCCCACATCTGCGTGATCCCATCAGACAAGGTTTGGTAAATCCTGAACAGCCTGTTTTACCTGCAAAGTGTACTTCTTAGGTCCACCTCACCTTCTGGTCCTGGGGCAGTGAGGGAGCCTAGCTCCTCCCGCACTCCCTGCTGCATTGAGGTGCTGAGGCACAAACCTCTGTGTAGTTTTTGGGGAGGGGACCTAGTCTCCCTTTCTTTTTCTGTGGGAAGGTGATTTCATCCTTACCTTTCTCCCTTCACAGGGAAATCGAATGGCTGCTTCTCCTCAACCTAGCTACTTGGGGATGCTGGGTGGGGTTTTTTTTATTGCTTGGGCTTTTTGGGGGGGCTGGGCAGCCCTGCATGGTCCCATGTGAAGTCCCACCTACCTACCTGCCTGCCTGCTTCAGGGCTTGGGCACAGGCTCAGCATCCTCCATTTGTGCCACATGTGGCTCTGGAAGGTGTGTAAAATCAGAACATCATGATCCATGGTGATCAGGGTGGCATGAGCCTCTTGTTTTGAGCTCCTGTAATCTCTGAGAAGTGCAGAAACATTGGTGAAAGAAAGGTCAGAGAAAAAACAGAATACCAAGGGGGAAAGAATAATAAGTGGAGGAGGCGAAACAGATGTGAAAAGGCGTGTTGTGTGACCCTGTTCAGGCGGCGATGGGAATCCTGAGCCCACAAACAACTCCGGTTCGTTAAAAATCTGTTTGTGTCCATGCAAAATCCCTGCTGCTGGCGCCGGCGCTGCCTGGCACCTCCTCCGGCCATGTCCCTGCAGCTTTCATTGCAAGAGCAACCTGTGGGCTTTGGGCTGGCCGGTGGTCCTGCAGCAGTCTGTGCTGGCAGAAAGGGGAGTGGGGGCCAGGAGGCTGCCAGCCACCTTTTTTAATCTCTCTTTTGGATTTTCATGCTGGAACCGGCATAGTCCTCACCTGCCCTGTGAAGTCATCTTTGCATTTTGCTGAAGAGTGCTTTGGTCTGCCTGAAACTGTACCGACACCACAGGAGCCTTTCTTGTAAGCCAACAGCTTCTGGGCACCTGCTTTATTTGAGCTGCTGTTGGGGAAGAAGAAACTGAAATACAGGTCACTCTGAGACCTTTATTAAGAGAGGGTGTCCCCATTCTGAGTCTAGGCTCTGTGTTCCAGTGCAGGGGTGGTGGGCTGGCTGGAGCACATCCCTGGGGAGCTCACGAGGCTGTCACCAAGGATCTGTGCCCCAGTGCCTGCCAGCTCCACCTGCCAGGGCTAATGTCCTCTCATCGCTGCAGCACCAATACCCTGTGAGAGCTGCCGCGGCTTTGGGGCTGGCACGAACGTGAGCTGGAGTGTGGGGAAGCTGCTGCCTGCCATCCCACGCGCCGTGGCAGCCTGTTTTGCTGGCTCGATTGTTTATGCTTGCTCCATTTTCACCAGCAAAAGCTGAAAATATTTCATGTAATTTCTGTTTGCTGTTCTCTGCAGAAGAGTCATGGTTTATTTTTACAGCAATCTTCCATTTTGAAAAGCATCTTCCTGTTTGTGTAATGATCCTGCAGTGGCAGGACACATGCCCTCCCTCCGAGCCTGCGGAGTACAGGCGAGCTGTGACTCCACAGAAACACTGCCCGACGCATCTGCAGGCATGCGGTCTGCTGATGCACTTAGTTAATGGCTCAGGAA
>NW_010334161.1:4283-15741 GCF_000700745.2 Antrostomus carolinensis
TTTTTCTCCAAACTGGGCTCCCTGCCCTGCCAGAGCTGCTTTACTGAGTCATTCCACTGATTTAAAACACTGTTTTGAACTTTTTCTACACAAAGAAAGGAAATGGAAAGGGAATCCTCATCTCTCTGCCTCACTATAGGGGAGGCTTGCCTGGCCATGCTGAGCTGCTCCCACGGGAGAGCCCCTGCACAGGGGGAAGAGTGAGTAACACTTGCAGGAATATGTGGCTCTACTGTGGCGACAAAGAGCCTGAATAAAGGTGGAAAAGAGAAGGTGAAGTGGGAAAGGACACAGGAAGCAGAGGTGGGCAGCAGGATGAGAGCCAGTGCTGCTCAGTCACGCACAGCAGCTCGCTGTGTGGGTGGGGGGAAGGCTGGTGGGAAGTCCCAGGGTTGTGTTAGGGCTTCCTCACTGTGTCCCATCACAGGACTTGTCTGGTCAAGGTGGCTACAAATTAAGAGTGCAGTGAGAAATGGGTTTAATTCCTCTCTGACTTAATTATTTGTGAAATGAAATAGTTTCTGCCCCAAGGCTGAGCCAGCTTGGTTGGGTGGATGGGGCATGCAGCCTGTAGGTCCAGGTGTGGAGATGATAGATACAGCAATATTGTTCCTCTGCTAGAGGATGCTCAGCTATTTTGAAGTAGAGGGTCTCTGGCAGTATCACTGGCAGTTCGAGAGGAAGGTGATCACATCTGTGAAAACCAAGAGGAGAGAGGTGTTTCCCCCCAGCCCGGAAGGAAGCTTGCCAAGTCCTACGGGGATTTAAAGCACCCTTTCAGCTGATTTTGGCGATGGTCTATTCAGCAGGCTTGGCTTTAGTGAAAGCTGGTTTTAGGAGCATTTGCTCTGCAGCCTGAGGCGGGTTCCAGTCTGGTGGGCCAGGCTCCTCCTGCATGCAAAGCTCTTGGTAAATATGTGTGCTGGACACAGTCTGGACCAACACCCTGCCTCCTCCGCCCACCCAGGCTGAGGGACTGTAAGCATAGAAAAAAAATTAAGAAAAAAAGAAAAAGGAGGAGGAGGAGGAGGAAGAAGAAGAGGAGGAGGAGGAGGAGGAGGAGGAACTCCCCATTCTGTTGTGAAAAGTGACTGTATAAATATGATTGTTTCACCTATTGGATCTGCAAAATCCAATGTAGCCAGGGGAAAATGAGCAAGGTGCTTTGAGCCCACACATCATCAGCTGAATTAAAAGTTCCTGGTTCAGGAGCACCTTTTGCCCTCAAAGGTATTTGCACAAAATTAGCCACAACATAGTTTCACTAACAAAAAGTGAGGAGCTGCTATCTGGAGAGGGTGCAGAGGCATGTGTGGAATTCCCTAGGATTTTTTTACTGGCAATTACATCCAAAATGGAAAATATCCTGCTTGAAACAGAGCTGGCAGGCAGAAAATAAAACCCAACTTAGAGACTTTACACAGAGCATAGCTGATGTGCAGCCAGTGACAGGAAGCAGTAACAGGGCCTTGCAGAGTCTCTTTTTAAAGGGCAGAACAGCACTTGAAAGAGCCTCAAAAAAAATGCAGGAAATTATTTTAGTTAATAGAGCTGAGCATTCAAAAATTAGGAAATGCTGCTATGAAGGTGCAACTTCTATTCAGCCTCTTTTGCGCCTATGCATTATAATAGGAGGTGATCCTGTAATTAACAGCTATTTTTAGCACAGAACCTCTGTCTCAGACGGTGAGTAAGTAGGTAGTAATTTGGAATTTTTTTAGTCTTTTCAGCCAGTGTGTGACTGAGGCCAGGTTTACTTCATGTAATCTTAATTCTTCCCTGAGTAGTTAATAATTTCCATGGGGCATTTTCATGATGCTCATCAGTATCGTTTATCAGTGTCCCACAAACAAGAAAGTATTCACATAACACCCTGCAGGAATAGGAGGCCTTATTACAATTCTCTTCTACATCCTCACTTTACAGCTTGGGAGGTCACATACCAAAATGTTTAAGTTAAGAAATAGGTACTGGCAACGGACTGAAACAATAGAGGTATAGTTCTTCAGGAGATGCAATGTTTTGTAGCCCACAACCCTTGTAGACTCTACCTAGTACACTCAGAAAATGAGGAATATGGGAAAAGACCAACTGTGTGACTTGCCCCACATCACTTTGTGCCTGAAGCAGGACAACATCAATGCCTCTCCATCACAAGGCTATTCTTTCTCTTCCTTGAGTTCCTTGATTTGTTCCTTAGGACCTTCAACCTTCTACCAAAAGGGAAGCACAGATCTTGCAGATCTGTATTGCAATGTATGCACACAGGAATTAGAGGTTTATTCCATGTTCCTGATACTAACATCACATGAGCTTGCAGTCTTTCTTTCATTTATTCTCTGCTCTCGGCTTTTGGTGGGTTTTTTTGTTAAATGAATGACAAAAGCTACAGTTTGTGGTGTGGGGTCGTACTGACACATAATGATCATCAAAAAGTTTGATTCTTCAATTTCACCATTTGAGCTAAAGACCTAGCTGACAGACCCTTTTGTAGTGCCAGTGTTTCAAACCAGAAGAAGCCTTTATATGTCTTGGTCTGATCTCTTCTATACCCAGGGCATTACATTTTCTCCCAGACACATTCCCCATGACTCCTTGTTCTCACTCATCCATGGACCTATGCTCTGCATTTGTCTTCCCCACTCTGTATCTACTGCCGACCCTTTTCTCCATCACTCTTTTTTCTCCCTTCCCTTACTTTCCCAGCCCCTCTCCTCAGCTTCGTTTCCCCTGATGCAAGTCTCACTTGGTTTTCTGTACCACCATCATCCTGTGCCAGGACACAGCAGTGGACACCTGGAGGAGGCTTTCTGTGGTGCCTCTAGGAAACATGGGGAATGGCTTATTGCTTTCTTTTAAAATGATGCCAGAAAGGGGAGTGGAGGTGGAAGGAGAATGTGGTATCCCTACTCATTGATTTAGGGCTACAGTGGGTAGGGCCCTCCCCCAGGATTTTGGAGAAGTGCCTCTAGCTCCATTGATGCCTGGTAGCTTTGAGAAGCTGGCAGAAAGAAAGAAGTCATCGGCTACTCTGGGATTCTTCATTTTTCTGTTGAAACAAAACAAGGCAAAATAAAAAGGTCCCAAAGGGAGGAGCATGATCCTCCCTGTACCATTCAGGGGATGCAGAGGCCTGGCTGTGCTAAGTATTTCCTTATAAAAGAGATCACTGTGTAAATGCACGAATGCTCTTGGAAGTGCTATCTCTCTTCTCCTAGCTCCAAGACATGCCACAACCCCTGAGCTGCAAAGTCATGTTGTGTCTCTCCCTGAGTATCAAGTTACTCTGTGTATTGCAACACCAGGACAGCAATGAAGGCATGGGCATGAGAAAACCTGCTCTCGTAGCTGCAGCACAGCAAGATGTTTCTGCACCATGTGGCACGTTTTGCTGTTCTGCCATGTGCAGTTTCTACAGCAACTTGGCAACATACCCAAGACAACAAGTTTTACAACACGGTCCTGTGAAGTCTGCCATGGAACATTTAGTACCAAGCTGAATTAACACGAACCAGTTAACCAGGAGGGCTGACCAGAGATAAAACTTCAAGGCTGCCTACCAGGGCACCCAAAACCAGATCAGTAGGTTTTACGCAGCAGATACACCTCTTAGAGATGAATAGCTGGGCACTTGGGATACCAGTAAGGACCCCAAAAGGCTGTCTCCATTGATGGCCCTAGCTCTGAAGGACCCCAGGGTCCCTGGGTTAGGGCAATGCCTGAGCACTAGGTGACCCCCAGCCAGGAGAGGCTGGGAGCACTGGGGGAGGTTAAGACAGGTTTATTTTTTTCACTTGCAACTTTATGTTCCTATACTCCTCCTAAGGACAAGCTTTGCTTTAAGCCTCCCTAGATACATCCTGTTTGTGTTTCATTGCGAAGCCTGGGGGTAGCCAGGGAAAAACCTAGGTGAATCTAACGAAACCAGCAAATTTGCAGGGTGTTGTCCTGCCAGAGGCAGCAAATGGGAGCAGCAGGCTATTTGCAGGTGTGCCTGAAAGACGTTTATCTCAGGACATGTTTTGGTAGCCTGGCTGCTTTGTGGCAGCCTACAGTTGAGCTATGCCAGGTCTGATGCTTTCAAGTTTTAGCTCATCAGGGTTTCCCACCAGAAGAGTATGTGTTTCTCCTGCACGAAGCTGATGGCAGAGATGTGCTGTGGGCCTGGGTGAACCTGAGCCTCAAGAGGGCCAAGAAAGCTTGGTCTCCTCCACCCAATGCACATTTGTAAGCATCTAGAAGAGATCTTCCCACACAGGAGAGACCTTCCCAGGGAGGCAGGTGAGGCCATCGAGGCAGCCCGAGGCAAGAGCCACCCAACTCAGGTCTGACCAGGCTGAGAAAATGTGGGTTGCATTAAGGCACAGCTCTTGTGCTTCCTCAGTACAAAAAAGGTATAGGTCCAGAGGAGGGCCATAAGAATGAGGGGGCCACCTCTCCTATGAAGAAAGGCTGAGAGAGTTGGGATTGTTCCATCTGGAAAAGAGAAGGCTCCAGGGAGATCTTATTGCAGCCTTTCAGTACCTGAAGGGGACCTATAAGAAAGATGGGGACAGACTTTTTAGCAGGGCCTGTAGATACAGGACAAGGGGTAATGGTTTTAAACTAAAAGAGGGGAAGATTTAGACTAGATATAAGGAAAAAATTTTTTACACTGAGGGTTGAGAGACACTGGCACAGGTTGCCCAGAGAGGTGGTAAAAGCCCCATCCCTAGAGACATTCAAGGTCAGGTTGGACAGGGCTCCGAGCAACCCGATCTAGTTGAAGATGTCCCTGCTCACTGCAGGGAGGTTGGAGTAGGTGACCTTTAAAGGTCCTTTCCAACCCAAACCATCGTATGGTTCTATGATTGTTCCTAGGAAAAGCCTGATTATTATCTACAGATGTTAGGTGCACATCGGGTTAAGTGTAGACAAAGCATTTGAACTTTGCACTGTTAGTCCTAGGGACACTCTTAGGTGCCCAAGTCCTTTGGTGGTTTCAGCTCCAGGTCTAGTAGGACTATAGAGATTAAGGTCTCTCCCAGAAGCCTACACTTTGGTGCTCTTTGCCTTTCGAAAAAGCCATAGGCACATCTGTAACAAAAAGCAGAAGCTGTCCACAGCTCGGGCACTGCCTCCACAACAGAGGCTGTGCTTCAGTTAAATGGTTGCTAGATTATTTTTTAAAAAAACCAAAACCATTGTCAAAACATTTTTTCCTCTAAGCTCATTGTTGTCAGTAACAGACCTCTGTTTGCTGATATTTCAGTACATACCAAAAAAAACATTCAATTTGAGGCAGGTGGCACAGAAAGTTTTAGCCCAGACACTTGAACTCTGGCAATGATAAGGTGCTGATAACAGAGTCCAATCACAAAAAGCTTGGAGGAATAGCTAGTACCAGCTGCAGGGCTAATGTTACAGATAAATGTGACACACATTGTAAAATAAAATGCTTATAGAAGAGAAAAATCAAACTTCTTAATAGAAATCTTTCCCGGGAGTAAGCTGGGACCTTTGCCAGCAAGCCAGAGCGAAGGGAGCTCCTCTCGTGGTGTAACAAGATGCCGTCAGCAGCAAGCAAGGGGCTTGGCGTTCTGGGAAGGGATGCAGTTGCTTGCACCCACATGGCGGGAAAAGCAGAGGAAGCAGCTCACAAGATATGCCAACAGGCTCAGAGAGGGGAAATGATGGCAGCAAAAATCAGCTTTTACTAATTGCACTGCCAAGTCAAAGGCAGAACCAAGCTGGCCATCGAGAAGAGCAGCTTATTCTTTCTAGTGGACCTTAGCATATGGGATTAGTAGTCCTTGATAGGAACAACTTGCTAAGGAGCACCTTTACTGGTTGCTTAGCTTTCTGCCCTGTTTCCACTTTCAGTTTTGTTTCTTCCTCCACAATAAAGTCCTTGAGCACAGACACGCTATCCTTCACAAACCCATAAAGTACCAAAGCAACTGCTGATTTGTTTTTCATCAGTATAGTTCTTCTAACCTTGGCTACTAACAGGCCAGAGTGTCCCAAGGGAGAGCCAAAGGGAACAGCCTGGAGCTTCTCTTCCCAGGAAGCAGCAGAACAAAAGCTGTGATGACTTTTGTTCAGGTAACTGCCCTATGTGGAAGATAAGTCTTGAGGCTTTTCCCAGAACGATGGTGAGCTATTTTCCCTGCATTTCATGTACTTGCTTCTGTCAGAAATGGATCCCTGAGTAGCCCACAACCAGGACAAGTTTCTATGTGTGCAAAAGGAGACCTACATTTTAAAGGAGACCAATACCAAGTAGGGCACTACAGGTGTCCACAGGGAACCATCCTGTTTAACACCTTCATCAATAGTCTCAAGGAGGTGGAATCTATTCTCCTCATGTTTGCAGAGGGGCTGGTCAATACACTTGAGGTCAGGATATCATCCAGAGAGACAGATAGGCTGGAGGAATGGGCCAACAGAGACCTTATGAAATTCAACACAGGTAACTGGAAAGTCCTGCATCTGGGAAGAAATAACCCCATGGCAACAGTACACACTGAGTACTGCCAGGCTGGGGAGCAGCTCTGCTGAAAAGGCCCTTGGGGGGGATGGATCTGTGCAGCCAGCAAGCTGGATATGAACTGTGACTGTGTCCCAGCAATGGCAAAGGCCAACAGCATCCTGATCTGCATTAACAGGAGCATAACTAGGGAAGTGATTACCTCCAGCTTCTCAGCACCCATTAGACTGCAACCAAAACGTTGTGGCCAGTTTTGCACCCCCCAATATCAGAAAGACATTGACAAACTGGAACGAGCTCAGAGGAGGACAATAAAGATGGTCAGCATGCTGGATGGAGCGTGCTCTGTGAGAAGATGCTGTGGTTACAGGGCTTGTTCAGCCTGGAGAAGAATTTTTTGGGGGGGTGGCTAATGTCAGCTTTCAAATACCTGTGAGGAGCTGATCAAAAAGACAGAGTCAGGCTCCTCACCACGGTGCTTGGTGAGACAACAAGCATAAGTTGGAACAAGAGAAGTTCAGACTCATACAGAAAAACTTTCTTGTCAAGAGACCAGCCAGGCAATGGACCAGGTTCCCCTAAGAGGCTATGCTGTTTCCATCCTTGGAGGTTTTCAAAATCAAATTAGGTAAAGCCCTGAGTAACCCAGTCTGACCTCATGGCTGACCTTGCTTTGAACAGAAGGTTGAACCTCCTGAAGTACCTTCCAGATTGAATTATTTGGTGATCCTATACTTCTAATTCTCTTTAAGCTTTACTGTCCTCATATCCTGGAGATTTTTACAGCCTCTGGTGTAGAAATTAAAAGCATGCAACGTGGCATCCTTTCTGCTTCTACAGGGAAAGGTGTCACTCATTCACCTCCCACACTTGTCATTAAAGCATGATTTGCATGATCAGGAGAGTGGGACTTGACTCAGTCTTCCATCTTCCAACACTATATTTGCCACAAACTGAAAAAAACCCCTTTCTGTGCCACATGTAAAAGCTGCATGCTTACGTGGCTTCCAGGAGAACTTTAGAAAGAAGGAAAATAGAATTTAAAATACAATTAACAATTTTAGTGGATGTTTATGGCAATGGCAATGCTTGAAGGTCTACAAATCACAGTGTTCCCATGTCACAAAGCAGCAATCCTGTTAGGAGCAGATGTTCCCAAGAGCCTCTGGTCTCTTGGTATTCTAAAGCCGGATGAGAAGCTGCCCCTAGGCCTCACGCTGCAAATAAAGCGGTTTCTCATCTAAACCAGGTACAACGATGGCTGTGGCAAGAGTTGACTGGACACAGAAGGGCAGTTAAGTTTTTCATCTTGGCTGCTGAAAGATGAGATTGATTCCTGCTCACCCTTGATTTGTGCAAATTCACTACACAGACAGATGATAGTGGTCCCTTCTCTCTCCTCCCTCCCTCCTCATACATCTGGCAAAGGCAGCCACAGTGCTGTGGAGCAACCACGCCACCCCATAGTATAGCACAGCTGTGGAGCTTTATGGGACTGGAGTCCATCTGAAAACAGACACAGACGCCACTGGCATCTCTGAACAATAAGGATTTTGCTGTCTTCACTCACACACAGAATAAAGTCACAGAGAACTGCAAAGGAGTGACTCGTCCCACACAAGGAGAAGCAAAACAGTAACTTTATTGAACACCCACTGCCACTTTTAACATCTGTCTGCAATTACACTGTGCCCTGAATAGCCTGCAAGTAGACCAAGTCATGAATCAGGACTTGCTGACAACTGGCCCCATCTCTTCCCTGCCCCTGTTGCACTGCCAATGGTTAGATGTAACCTGAAATATCAAGATGTCCACCTCCCTCCTGGGACCTCGCTCTGCCCTGCACAGATAACCACATACTTGGGTACCAAAGTAAGGCGAAGGGCCCAGAAATCCCAGCAACAGAAACACATCAAGGATATTTAAAGCTATTCTTTTAATTACAAACCTCAAGCTGAGGTGAGACTGTGGGTTTGGAAAGGGCTGCCAAGTACTCCATCTTTCCACTAGCAGAAGTGTTGCCTGTGTAAGCTGAAGGTGCAGCCTGATGCAGGCTGCACCAGCACAAAGCCAAAAAAGCAGTCCCACAGTGTCTTTCCCAGCTCTCCTCCATCCTATTCCTTCCTCATTCAGAGCCACAGAGCAGCATCTTGAGATGCAAACTCTTTTTATACAAGAGGATCTGTCATGTTAATGTCACGATTTTGCTGGTGGGACAGAGCAGCAGAAGCACAGTAGTCCAATGCGTGGCAAGTTAGGGATGAAATGCCAACATTAAGAACAAGGCATAAAAGGTCACTTCTCAGCCACAGCCTGAATATCTATTCAACATGAAATAAGCAGCTAGAGAAGAGAAGCATTCAACATGCCATGAATGGCTGCCTTGTGGATTCATTTTGTAGGAGTCACACATGTGGAAGCCAGTGTCCAGCAGTGGAAAAATCTCACTAACCTATTTTTATCATTGCCAGCAAAGTCTGGCAACTGTCTAGATGTTCTAGGTTCATTTAAAAGTGACTTTTGATAGGGTTCAAGGTCCTCACTGCTAGCAGTTCAAATTAGGTTGTTTCCTTAGAGCTGTGACCAGGCAGAAACTGAAGAGGTGGCTATTTCATAATCATCATAATTATACAGTAGCCATAGGCATAAACCACCCTCTAAACATAGAAACCCAACAAAACCCAGCTTGGGCTGTGCCAAGTTAGTGCTTGTTCATGTGTGCCTTATTTGGGGCAGCATCTCACACCCAGGGACTGCATCCCCTGGCCTCATGGGGCATCCCTCCTGGGCAGCACCAGCACCAGGGACTGACTTACTCCACTGCATAGCACCTGGCTCCCAACACAGCTTCCAGGGCTGCCCCACGTCCTCCCAGGGTGCTCACACCCTCACCTGCTTTGCTGTTACCAGCCTCCTGCCAGCAGCAGGCTGGCAATGAAAAAGAAAGAAAACAGGATAAAAAAAAATTGCAGTAGTACTTAGAAAGAGCCCCTACATTGCTCCTATCGTTGCCTACAGCCAGAGGCTCCCTAGGCAGGCGCCCCGCTTGCAAACACCCGTGTTCAGAGCTTGTAAAACAGGGCAGGGCTCAGCTTGAACTTCATACCACATCCCCCATGGAAACTGCATCTGACTCATCTATCACTAGGATTTTAGCCCTCATCGTTGGTTTTTTTTTCCCTCCTCCCTCAGAGCAATTGCTCTGAGCTCATCTTCTGCAAAAACTTGCTCAGACTTACAAATTCAGCTGAAAAACAAAAAATAGTGGAGAGGTACAGCTATTTCCTAAAAACTGCACACACTTCTCTTGATCTCAACGGTCTTTTCCAACCAAGCAATTCTATGATTCTTCTCAAGGGTGGAGGGCGTAAAGTGTAGTCCTGACTGGGATAGCCTGTTAAAATAAATCCAGGCTTTTCTGTCTACTGGAGCAATTCCTTTAAGAGCTCTTTTCCAAGTCACCCTGCAGGTAACTACATCCTCCCCTTCTGCAAATATATCTTCTCTACACCCTTTATGAGTAAGCCTATTAATCACTGAAATGTAGTCAGAATGTGGTAGGATGGATTTAAATTTTTAAATTGTCTGAGAGGATAGGATTTATTCCCACCCCAAACATATTAGGCTCACACCTTTCTTGGACCAGCTGTCATTTTCTCCTTGTACTCAATTATGGTGCTGGTGTGCTAGGATTCCTGTAAAATGACAGCATGCTGTACCACAAAAGACTTTCCCAGCTCCACTGTTAGGGAGGAAGCTATTTTCCAGCAATAAACCCTGTCCCTATGGAAAACCAGGCTCTCTCTGCCATGTTTCACCTTCTTCCAACACTGCTGACCATGCAGCTAGCATGAACCAGCAGGCTAGCTCTGATTTTTCTAAAGCAAGTCTAGAAATCTTTCTTCTGGCATAATTACCTTGTAGATCACCAAATCCAGCCTTCCTCAGGACTCTGAAGTCCTTGCCCCTTAGTCAAATATTTATTTTCCTAAGCTTGCAACAGCAGATATACTGTTTCCTAGTGCATATTCTGCAGGCACTCTATTTTTCCCCTGCTGTCCTTGGCTAGCTTACAACATATAAATAGCCATATCCTTTAGTGGTCTGGCTTTACTATCCCTTGTTTTTCTCACAGCAGCAGACGAAGGGAGCAGCTGACAGCAGCCTCAGAGAACACAGTGCAGAGCCCACCAATGCTTCCCCATCTACAGAAACCAAAACCCAGCAGCAACCTGTGCTCTGTCACATTGCCAGACACATTTCAACAGCTCATGCAAACTTTGCATACTGTTATCCATGTAACAGCATTACAAGTGGTTAACAGTGTTACAGTGCCTAACAACACTTACTCCCATTATCAGTTACAATCTTTTAGTATCCCAACCCAAGCGTCTAGTCCAGGACTGCTCCAATCCCACAGCTCTTTGCTAGCCACAAGCAATGCCCATAGAAATACAACATATAGTGTCACAGTCAGCCACAACACATTTATGTTGAGCAAATTTAGTATAAAGGCTTAGCAGCACCTGTGCTTAATCAAGTAATCTGCTTGTGTCTGGAAATAAAGCTACTTAAGCCGTTTTCCTTTATGGAGTGGTTTATGTACATTCCAGACAGGCTTTGAGGTCTTAACATAGTTACACCTTTCTGTTTACTGATGGGGAAACTACGATACTACAGAAAAGAAAGTAGTATTTTACTTTTGTATGTTTTCCTTCATCCTATCTATTCCTCCCAAAAGATGTTACACCCCACCTCTAGTATAATTTTTTCCTACTCCTAATTTTTTTCCAAGCATTTGCTTCTCTGCTGGTCCACCACACCAGAACAAACCTCAGATTGCAGTTGGGATCCTTGCTCTGTCCCAACTCACGATGCTTTCCCTCCCTTCACAAGCATTACACCAGTGTTAGTCACTCCTGCCACACTATGTGCATGGAAAAAATCTCACTCCGACATTGTCCCAAACAGTGTTTTCCCTTCAGTGTT
>NW_010334161.1:15763-26586 GCF_000700745.2 Antrostomus carolinensis
GCTTCCCAGAAAATTTATTATCCCTTTTGTTCACCTGAGCCTCTACATATCACTTCAAGTCACATTCTGCTCCAGCTTCCTTGAGACAATCCTGACCTAACCTGAAGATAGGAACTAGCTCCATGCTTGGGCAGCCAGTGCTACAAACAGATTTTTAAGGCTACCATCTCTCAGAACTGAAGTCTGTAGGAAATTTGGTCACAAATGCTACTTGTAAAGTAAAACTTCTCATCATTCAGCTCATCAGTATTCATTACTGGGAAGTATTGATTCCAGGCTAGCTTGCAGATTTTAGGATGACTGCAACCAGGTTTTGCAGCTGTAGTTCGTGTTCCTGCTAAAAGGAAAGTAAATACTCAAGTAATAAACAGTAGCTCTTTCTTCTGATAAAGAAAGACTTACCCAGCTGTTGATTCCTCTGAAAACACCAACCTATACACATAGAATGTTTAAAAAGGGCCAAAGATTGGGCTTTAGGGAGCAGGCATCAGAGGCACGAAGTGTTGCAGTAAACACCGTACTTAAGGCAGCAGTATTGCAAAGTAAAGACTCCCAGGAAGTCCACATCAGCAACAGTAGAAGGTAAAATCCAAGTCTTCTGGATATTCAGTTGACTTAGATGCTAGTTTGAGAGCTTCTTCCATAGCCAAAACACAAACTCATGTCACAAGCTGATGTGCTGAGTCTACGGCTTAGATCTCATCACCCTAGTTACAACCCACTGCATTTTCTTGGACAGTGCCAAACACTGCTTATGTTTCAGTACAGCCAAGTGTTGGCAACCTAAACACATGCACCAACACAGAACAATAAAACCAAGGGCAGCTGACAGCAGTTCACCCCAGCTCTTTCAGGTGCCAGGTTCAGTCTCATGCCCAGGTTTATACAGCTGACAAAAAAGCTATACATCAGTTCTGCAACAGCTCATGGACATGGTAGGTCTCAAATTCCCATATCAGATTAGATTTTTTTTCCCCTCCAGGCTCTTTCATACATCCAAGGAAGAAAATTAGATCAACTACCTTCTGGAGTCATTCCAGTCACTGTAAGACGCACAAAAGCATGATTACCATTTGACTTTTTCAAAATCCAGATTTTTTTTTAAGGCCTCATTAACATAGATTAGTGCAATGCATTAGAGGAGAGCTGTGCAGTTTGCATAACCCCTTAGACAAGTGACGATGTGTAACACAAAGGTGGGCAATACATTTGTGCATTAGTCCAAAGCTACGGCCAGAGCCTGACCCTCAACAATTCTTACAAGAGAAAGGTGGGAACAAGCAAGGTGTACTAAGATACATTTGTAGTACTTAGAGGACAAAGACCAGAAGCTCCTAGGAACACAGCTGAGATACTACTGTAGGGGAACACCAGATGCAGGTATAGAATATCAACTTGCTAGTAAGAATCCAAGTCCACAGGCAGCCCCCACCAGAAGATACTTTAGAATGAGAAGAAAAAAAAAGGACAGACATAAAAAGCCAATTAAAATACAAGTACAGGACAAATTGGTAGTTCTTTAGGCTAAGGGTTCCACATTAATATATCTGCTCCCTCCTATATCCATTGTTAAACTGAAACAGCATGGCCACAGCTCTAGCTGCTGCTGCAAGCAGCAACTGCAGGGCTGTGCAGTAACTTCTCATGAAACTTTGGTTTTTTCCACTTGGAAACCTGAGATTTGGCACACATGCCATAAGCCCTTAAGATTGTACTTCACTGGCTTTGGAGAAACAAAGCACAAAGCCAGCCACTGCGAAAAATCCTGAGCATACACTATGGGAATCTGCCTTGTCAAGGGACTGAGGCCATGTTAGATGCCAGGGGACAGGGTTATGTCAGCAGACAGGCTGATACAAGAATCAATCATGGTTGGAAAAGACCATTATGATCATCTAGTCCAACCGTAAACTTAGCATTGCCAAGAAAGCCCAGCTGGCTCCAGAGTAGAGCCCAGCCTGTCTGCATACCACTGCCTGTTTATCACCTGTATGCCAGTCTTCCTTTGCCACCCTGTATGAAGATTACAGTAAAGATGTTACAGCAGTAACATTTTAGGAAAGTAATTAAGAACTGCTTTTGTTCACAAAGGAAAGGAGGAATTACTATATCTTCTCTAACGTGCTCTGACCACAACTTCTCCATTCCTTGGAATTCTTTTCAAATATGGCATTAGCATAGGAGTTATTTCCTGCTTTATACTAAAGCTCTAGTGATTTACACTTAACATGTTATGCAAGTTCAACTCCATGCTATGCATCAAACAGTACAATTAATAAACATAGTAAAGTCTCCTCTCCCCTACAAACATACAATACATCTTACTCTTTATTAAGTATCAAATCGTCTCCAACATAAATTACATCCAAATTACATAAGTTTCAAGAAAGTCAGATATTTTATGTACAACATTTGTCTTGAGTCAGATATACCTTTATAATTTTAACCTGTAACATGAAAAGCAAACCTACATCAGTACCAAATAAAGCATTAAAAAGGTAACAAATATATAATTTTTTAGAAATGCTTTCAGAATGCTGAAGTTAATGACAAAGATTTTATAGTGCAGTAGTCTTGGGTTTTTAGCTCTTAGACCATTTCTCTGTTTTTGCGGATAGCACAGCAGAGAACCATACTGAATATCATGCCGAAAATCTGTAAAGAAAGCAAACACATTAGAAAACAGGAGATCAAAGCACATTCTTCTGTCAACACATGAACAAGCATAGCTGCTCTTCCTGGTCCAGAGGCCATATTAGCTCTACTCCTCCTCCCACATTTCAGATCATTCTCAAACCCCTTTACCCTCAATATTTCCAAATATATCAGCCACTGCCATATCTCCTAAGAAATCTTTGACCATCCCAGCATATCTGCATCCATGTCATACTTTTCTCCAGAAGTCAAATAAACAGTGCGAGTAATAAAATCTATTCTTGTTATTTCAGTTCTCCATCAGAGTCTTTAATTGTTACAAAAAACCCCCAAGTATCCACAAGAGATACTGGGATTAAGAAGTGGGCTGGCAACATGACCAATACATATTTGCCCTGTATACACACATACACTACCAATACACCTTCACTGCTGCTCAAATGACAAGGTGGCAGATTCTAATCCAAAGCAGAAGCAGGGAGGTCCAAGACACCCCACCCTCTGCGCTGCCTCAGGGCCCTGCAGCACACACCCTGATCCTGCCAGTACTTGCCACTAGTGCAATCGGCTTGTAGACTACCATGCCAGGCACTGTTCAACAGACATCTGCTATAAGTACCCTTTGGCCATACAGCTACCCTCTAAATAATCTAAAAACTTACCATTATAACAGCAATGCCAAGGCCAACTGCTCCAATCACATTCAATTTTGAATTGAAGACATCATCAATGGCAGCAGGGCATGACTGAAAAGAAACAGACTGTTCATTAGAGTTTCATACATACTAAAAGTTTGTTTCTGTTTGCTTGTTTGAGCTCACGTCTGCTGATTGATTCTACACCTTTGACCAAGTCTGCTTGCACTAGAGATTAATACTCATCATTTGAAAGCTGCTTTGAACTGGCCTTTATTTTCACACCTTTAAGAGCCAGGGATGTTCCAACAGAAGTTGAAAAAGTTTAAAACTACTCTTCAAGTATCTAAACCTCTTAACTGTACCTTGGCTACAGTAGGATTCCCTTCTCAACACCTGCAGTTGGTCAGGTAGATCAGGACCAACAGCAGTTGTACCAGACATAGCTTGTTACCAATGGCTGTCACCATTTAAGTTGCTGTATTGCTCAGCTCTTATCAAAACAGATTTTAAGCCACTCTTTATATTTCTAATTGCTATAGTAATTTTGCAGACACCTTATGAATACATGGTACATGGGAATGGCAAGATTTCTTGAGCTGCATGCAGGCTATGGGCAGATTCAGAGGCACTAGTTTGAAGCTCCAAGGACAATGAATTACCACTGCAACTAAAGAAAAATTTAAGTACAGTCCTTTCCCTGGCAAAGACAAATCGTAGCCAAGAAAAAGAACCAGGAACTTTTTACAGAGATATAAATCTTTAAGGGCCTGGTAGCTGGTCAAAGTCTCATCCTACCTCCTGTCCTACTTATTTCAGCAGCACAGCACAATGAGCTGCTGAAAACAAGTTTTTTCTTTAATTGTTCTTTATCTAGTCCAGTAGGAAAGACTGAGTCAAGGAATAAAGGGATATACTGGCAAGAATTAATCAGTTAAATCAGAATATCAATATAGCTCTACTTACAGATACACACAGATGAGCCACACCATTACATCCCTTTAATTTTGCAGTCTATCTACTGTTTGGCTTTTTGTGCCCTTTTTTCTTCCTACAGCTGTGACTAGGCCATGAACACATCAAAAGATAAAGACAACAGATGAAGCTAAAACACACTTAGCAAAATAAAAGCAAACAATAAAACCTGCATGCTGCCTCAGCTACTCCCATACAGTCTAACTCAGCAGATTGTATGGACAGGACTAAAGATACAGTCTAAATACATATTGAAATATCTCATGTGGTCAGATACTTGAAGGCACAAAATCATCTGGGGTAAAAGGAAGAGCACAAGTAAGATGAAAAAGATCAAATCATTAATTTAATTCTTGCACTGCAAGAACTTTATTTTCTATGAGAAAACCCATAAAGGTTCTCTCAAAGGATGATGCAAGAGCACAGGACAGTTTTAAGAACAACAGGAAAAGGGGTAATTAAGAACTATACAAGATGCCTCTCCTGCATCTGTGGCATACAGGCATCTTTGCAGCAATATTGCAACAGGGGAATCTGATTCGGAGAACCGGCTTCACAGTGACATACTAACCTGAACACACCCTCCTCTCCTTTCCCTTGCTAGAACTTCCAACCCATTCCACCCCATGCACTACTTCTCCCTAACCAAAATGGGATATGACACCTCCTGTGTAGCACCGGGAAGAGGCTCTGGAAATAGCAGCAGACAAGAGAACACAGCTCTTGAGCTATTCTTTTTCTTGCGTGAGGTTTCGGCCATACACGATCCATCATACCAGTGAGGTCAGTGACACACAAACTGCACACTTCCTGTGCAAGTTCAGATTTCCTGCATTCTTTCCACAGTAACAGTATGTTGATTTTCCACAACCAGACTGATTATAGAGATAGGTTGCTAAGTAAGTGTGATGCGTGGATTTCCCATGATCTGGAAGGGTTTATTCAGAAACATGTTTTTCCTTCTACTCATGGGGCAGAGCTGTTTGCTAATGAAGTCATGCTTTACCACAACAGAAAGCGACTCGAGCATGCTCTTCTTTGGACAGGTATCCATGAACTGCTGCTCAAGAACTCCTGTAAGACCACAGCAATCTAGCTACAAGAGAAAACAGGAAAAGAGAACCAGGTTAAATAATTCTTATTTTCACACTGTATTGGGTAAAAAGGAGAAATAGAGTACATTAGGCTTTATTACAGGCCTTATGCAAATTTGCTTAGAAATCTCGTTAATGTGACTGCTATAAATCTAATTTTTAAAAAGCCTTTATTACATTAAAGGACAGGATTCTGTAAGGAAGAGCTAGATCTCACCAAGTATATACACATTCATTTAGTGACAGCTTGTACTCCTTACAGGCACAAAGGTGAGCTCCTCATAGACATGCAGGTATGTATGCTATGGCACTTCTAGATCAGTGCCACAGATCTAGAGTTTCCCAGCTTGTGTCCGAGTTTTACAAAATGAAAAACTAGTTCTATGCATTTCAGAGGTTCAGAGGGACAAAAAAGCATACTGAATTCACCAGTACTATACAAAAATATCTTCTCTGCAAGTTGTTACTAATACTCCCTTGGTTTCTTCTAGTTAGTAAGGCACTAGAGTTGTACAGGGGACTGGATGACAAGGAGAACAGTGCAAACAAGCTTCATTACTGTCTAGTTTAAGCATAACCACATACTTACAGCTAACTGAAATGCTTTCAGGGTCTCTCTGGCAGCTGGTTGAGATCTCTTTCCATAGGTTTCCACGTAGAAGTCCTTTAACTCTTCAATAACCTACAAGGGAACAACGAGTTGTGGTATATTACTGTTTTACCTTAATATTAATTATGGAAAACTTGTTTTGAGTCAGTCATTGAAACTTCTGCAACCTACAATACCCATCCTTTTGACATGTAGAAACAGAGGGTGGAAACTGAGGGTGGACAGCATTTCTCAGCCAGAACAGGTGAGTCTCACTGGTACACTCAACTTGAAAGCCACACCTAAACAGATAAGATTCAGAGTTTCCCTTCCAAAGCTCTGAGCTTCTAGGCGGAGTGAGCAATCCAAGTCTTTTCCCATTGGTTACACAAAAATACTCCCTATTAATTTCTGCACCCCAGAAAATGCTATATTCCCTGTTGCATAATGCAAGCAGAAAAGCAACCCCAATCACCAAGCACCTCATTTTGAAATAACACAGAATCCTGGTCGCTTGTGAGGCGATAGCCCAGATCAGTCGTGTTTTAGATACAGAACCCTTCAGCCCCTAACTCACATCTAGAAATGTTAAAGATTCACTGATGGCTTGCTTCACTTCACAGCTCAGCCAGGTACTGCCTGGAAGGCATCTCTAGCGTGCAACAGCATCCTGGATTCTGGCTTCTCTGCTACAGTCTGATTTTTAAATATTAGAGTTTAATTTCTTGTATTGTTCTGCTAGAATGAGTCTGCTTCCTCTCCTCCAAATTCCCTGGGTAATTGAGATTTGACTCACACTGGTATAGTTTTCAGTAGACTAACTTTCTGTGGGCACAGTCACAGAATCATCCAATGCTTTGGGTTGGAAGGGAACTTCAAAGACCATCTAGTCCAATCCCTTGGGCAGGGACATCTTTCACCAGGTCAGGTTGCTTCAAGCCCCATCCAGTCTGACTATGAACACTTTCAGTGAGGGGGCTTCCACAGCTTCTCTGGGCAACCTGTTCCAGTATCTCACCACCCTGCTGACTTTTAAGAACAACCCACCTTTTCTTTATTTGCAAATCCCCAGATTGCAGCAGCAATTTCAAGGGCAAAAATCACAAAAAGGAACAGGAAGAACTAGAAAAGAAAGATCAAATAATAAATCAGTACAATAGCACCACAAAACAGCATTAGACATATAAGTGACCATTCTATGATTCCATGATACACTGCAAGCTTGTCTAGTCCCCAGCATTCAGACTTGTGGAAACTGTCACTCAACCAGTTTCCATCTGGATGTCTAACATGCTGGTAAGACCAGGAAAGACACCACACTGCACTGGGTCAGCACTTCTTCCCAGGAGTGGCAGAAAACCCAGCAGTGTTTTCTTAACAGAAGTCTTCCTTTTTGATCAGTGTTAATTAAAATCAATCATCTGTCAACTGTGACTTTGAAGTTGCCCAGGTCACTCAGACAGATTGCAACAGCTGACACCAATTCCTTTCTCTGGGTTGTCACCCCTGTTGCTTTAGGAGTCATTACTTAATACCCAGTTTGCCACCAACTCCCAGAGAGCTAATGGTCACTTTTGTTGTGTGTCCCATAAGACAAAAATAAAAGTGTCATCTGTGTTTAATTGACTACCAAGTCTAAAACACCACTACAATTTAAAGGCTCTTTAAAGAGAGAGGTTCAGAATTACAACAAAGGGCTAGACACAGCATTTTAGAAGAAATATATGAAATTAGCTTCTTTCATGACACAGAAGGGGAATTGTTCTATTACCAGCTACAGTAGTAGTCTTTTAATTAACTAAGTCTTCTGGTTATTTGGATGAGTAGTTCTACAAGTATACAGATGTGCATGAACCCAGTAAGCTCCACTGGCCCTTCCAGTCTGAAAACAATGAGGTTGCTCTCCAATAATTGGCTTGCAAAGCAGTTGTCATTTAGAAGAGCTAATCCTGTGATTATGAACAGTAGAGGCTTGTTTTTTCAAGGATCAAATACCACAGTTCTTGTCTCAAAGACTAAAGATTGCACAGACTTTGGAGCTCAGGACAAACTGTTTAATAAATAGCATTACTCTTGTCAACATTTTAGTTCTGTATTCACACATACTCATTGTTGCTTCGGTATCTGAATGTCACTCTTGAAGATACCCCATATTCAAATACAATATGGACATTTAGATTTAAGGCCAGAGTGGAAACCATATGTCATTATTTAACATTTTAGCATTATGTAGGTGACCATGAGTTTAAATGTGGTGGAGCCAAAACAATCAGCATCTGCTGCCCTTTAACTGCACAGTAATATTTCCCTTCCTTTCTCATCATGCTGCTAAAAATTTAAACACTACTCTGAACACTTACCAGGCCAAGCATACACTGAGATTCCTGCAATGCACCACAGCATCCCAAGAAACCAACCAGCATCATAAGTGCACCAGCTCCAATTAGGATGTAAACTCCTAGGGAGGAGAAGAAAAAAAAAAAAAAAAGACACATATACAGGCTAGTTGAGACCTCAGCAGCAAGGTAGAAAATTAGTTGCTCCACAAACAGCATTTTTAGCTTTTGTCAAGGTTTAAGTTTCTTTACTGAGGCACTCCAAGGAGAAAAAAAAAAAAGGGGCTGTGCTTAGTTTTCAAGGCAAACACATCTCAAAACTTGTGGGGAAATTCATTGAGAAATAAAAACTTCAGCTTGGAACAATTAATGTGTACCACTACTGCAGTTTCATAAGTTTTAGAAAACAGGCAAGATAAAGACATCTAAGTCAAACAGTAAGACACACTTTAAAACTGTCTCAGAGCAAGAGTTATCATCTTATCTTCAGAAGAGCATGTTGCAGCTAGAGACAGCTGGAACTAGTGATTTATCCACACATCAGAATTCTTGAAGCATGCTAGCTCTAGGAAAATGGGTATTAAAAGGCATCATAATAATCTCTCATAGGGTTTAAATGCATTCTTTCTCTGCTTTTCCATCAGGAAACATTGAATTATTCCACCAGTCATGGTGGTACAAGCCTACACCTCAACCACCTAACCTGACAGCCTCTCTAACTACAAGAAACTCAGTATTTTCTGCTTTTGCAAAAGCAGATACTTCTTCAAACCTTATCAAGCAGCTGAGCCTGTAGACCATTCTGCCCAGAATTTAGGTAGCAAGTGTGCTGGAGTGTAGAAGGCAAACACTTCTAGGTTAATTGATTCCATTTATGTCTGGTCCTCTCCTCCTAAGCTTGGAAACTGCCAGCTTAAGAATTACAGCTGCTAGCTGGTGAGAGCAGCAAGATGTAGCAAGCAAAACCACTCCTTAAGAACAGCAAGAAGTTATTATTTGGGTGGTGAAACATAAGACAGAATCAGCACAAAGCATGTAGAATTAACAGGACATTTCTATCAATATAGACAAAAATACAGTTCTGGCCTTCAGAGACCAAATCTATTTAAAGAATGCCATACGTGTGTGTTTGAAAATGATGTTTTCTAGATGCAAACCTGTAAGGTTAGCTGCCAAAATAAACACTTACTTGATTAAGCATCTGTAAGTGACCAAGCCTGACATTTCTTATCAGCTGGAAATTCCAGCACCAGTTTTTTTACCCCAGCTTGAACTTTTATCCATTTTGAAAGAGTCCATCATAACCTCTTATTTCAGTTTATTTTTAGTAGTACAGAAAACTTTTGAGGTAACATGCTTTGTTATTAGGTGCAAACTGACAGATCCTTTCAATTTCCTATCAGAAGCTGCAGTAACTACTCACAGAAAAATATATTAAAACTGTAATTCCTATTAAACACTTTTTTTAAAGCTCAGTTTAACCTACAGAGATTTCAAGTAGGTTTCACTGTTTTGCTGCATTCAGCCAGCAGCCTAAGTATCACATCATAAAACTTTTATATTTTAGGAGGTTGAAAAGTTGTTTTAGACTACCCAAAATAAGACTTGTTAAATATTCAGCTCAATGGCTAAGTTCAGATTTCTCTTCCTTTTTCAAGGTCCAGTTAAAAGCATGTGGAAGTCTTCATGGCAGCAGCAAGAACAACCCAGTTTGCTACCATGCCAGCATACCAAGGGTGAAATACAAGCTTTCTTGGAGATAAGCAGTCTGCATGCCTGTGGCCTCTTCATGATGTTGCACAAGCCTTTCAGTATTCCCAACTACAGTCTCTAAACAAGCCTAACTCATCATTCCTAACAGTACTACCTTCCAGCATGCCTTAGTCTTTACTGACCCTTTAGACATCAGTATGGATGTTGTGGCAGATTGAGTAGCTCAGCAGAAGAGCCACTTTCCTTTGCAAGACCACACTGTGGATGGCTAATGAGCAACACCATATAGGATATGGCAAATCCAGGTGATACAGGGATATAAAATATTGTATATAAGCATTGTCCAAATAAAAGATGACAGACAGGTATGCAAGAAAGGTACATACTAGAATTTGCTTTGTTCCCAATTGTTAGAAGTCTTCAAAATCCCCTACTTTGTTTCAAAAAGTTTGAGCACCTATAGGTGACAACTGAAGAAGCATGTGTTCCTCTGCCAAAGCTTAAAAGTGGCTGTAGAGATCAGAATCTTATAGTTAGGATAAAATCTGATTCCATTAGGAACTCCTAAGACATTATAGTAGCAAACCAAAACCATGTGTGTTTACTCCCTAACTGGTAATCAAGCTGTCCCAGGCTTTGCCTGTGGAAAGCCCAGACTAAAATCCTGTAAGACCAGGAAATATCAATGGATAACTCCCACTTCATCTAACTAAAGCTAGATTGATTTAGCTTGTCTGTAATAGTTGCTCATACAGACCACAATACTTGTGCATCCTTTCCATTATATATATATATGTATATAATATATACATATATATAATATATA
>NW_010334162.1:0-296 GCF_000700745.2 Antrostomus carolinensis
GTGGCTCAGCTGGACTGCTTGGTAAGGAGGAACAGAAAGGCATTTTGTGGAGGCTGGGAAAGGGAACGTGCCCCTGTTACAAGGGAGAGGGACAGAGGGTCCTTTCATGTCTGTGATGAGAAAAGGCAATCCTTCTCCCGCAGCCCCCCATGTACTCATCAGCTCCTTCACTTGCCCCGGTCTCTGTAATCCCAATTCAGAACCGCGACAACTACATCCGCTCCTGCAAGCTGCTGCCCGACGGCCGGAGCCTGATCGTGGGGGGTGAGGCCAGCACCCTCTCCATCTGGGAACGG
>NW_010334162.1:382-1281 GCF_000700745.2 Antrostomus carolinensis
CAGCGACGGCAACATCGTGGTGTGGGACCTGCAGAACCAGACCATGGTGAGGTGAGCACAGGGCAGAGGGCTGGTGGCACATGGCAGCAATGGGACAGGGATGCTGGCTCTTAGGGAGCAGACAGCCCTGAGGGCCATACCCTCACCCTCTCTGTCCCCTCACCCTCTCTGTCCCCTCTTTCCCAGGCAGTTTCAAGGCCACACAGATGGTGCCAGCTGCATTGACATCTCTAACTACGGCACCAAGCTGTGGACAGGGGGGCTGGACAACACGGTGCGGTGCTGGGACTTGCGCGAGGGGCGGCAGCTGCAGCAGCACGACTTCAGCTCCCAGGTAGGGTCTGGGCTGGCCAGGAGCACCACGGGGCTGGCTGGGAGCTGACGTGCCGCTGCCAGAACCAGCTTCTCCCTGGGGTACTGCCCGACAGGAGAGTGGCTGGCGGTGGGCATGGAGAGCAGCAACGTGGAGATCCTGCACGTCACCAAACCGGACAAGTACCAGCTGCATCTGCACGAGAGCTGCGTCCTCTCCCTCAAATTCGCCGCCTGCGGTAGGCACACCCCTCCCTGCCCCCTGGCTCTGCAGCCTCCTGGATGCCATCTTCTCTCCTAGCCAAGGGTCCCAGGGCTCGTTGCACTGGGGGCAAGCACTGATTCAGGGAGCCAGCCCAGTGTGTGGATGCCAGTGGTATCCCTCAGAGAAGGGGTGTCCACCCCTCAGCTCTGTTGTCCCAGGACTCCCCTTTGTGTTCCTTAAAACATCTCCTTGGCTAATGAGTGGCTGAGATGTCACTTTGTCCCACCTTGAGTTCCACAGCCTGGGCACCATTTGCTGCAGGAATCCAGCTGCGGGGCCTGGTTTGCTGACATGATGCTCTTTCCTGTCCCTCCCACAGGGA
>NW_010334162.1:1352-2893 GCF_000700745.2 Antrostomus carolinensis
GCATCTTCCAGGTGAGGAGCCTGCGCGGCCCTCAGGGTTGGGGCTGGGGGAGATGTTCCTCTGGGTGAGGTTGCCCAGAGCTGGGACTGCCCCGTACACCCCAACTGTAAATGTGGCAGAGCGATAACGAGCCCCACAAACAAACTCATCCCTGGAGCCTCCCAGGGTGCAGCTCATGTCCCAAGGGGTGGGAGTGGGACCTGGCTCGGGGGTTGCTTCTTGAGCTTACAGCCCTGGCTTCCTCTCTCCAGTCGAAGGAAACCTCCTCTGTCCTCAGCTGCGATGTGTCTACGGATGACCAGTTCATTGTCACTGGCTCAGGGGACAAGAAAGCTACGGTTTATGAGGTCATTTACTGAGATCGAGAGAGGTGCTGACTACGGGGAGAGCCCACACCGCGTGGACAGGCAGACATCTACGTGGACGGATGGGTGGACTCTACCTGCCCTGCTTCTGACTTCCCAAAGAACGTGCACAGCCTGTGGCCGGGGCATCTGAGCTGGAGGAGAGCAGCGAGGGGTGGAGGTGGCCCTGGGACCACGGCCAGGTGCCACGCTAGGCTGGGAGGTGGCGGCTGCTGCTTGTGGTGGATTTCCTGGGCCCTTTCTCCTTGTTTTGTTCTTTATTTGTTTGTTTGTTTCTAAATCTGGACTTGAGAGAGCTGGCAGCAGGGGGAGGGTCTGACGTTGTTAGGGGGGTTTTTTGTTTGTTTTTCTGAGGTTGATTTTTATTATTATTATTTTTAACTTTTTGCTGTGTGTTTGCTTGTTTGGTTTGTTAAGGCTCAGGGCCAGGTTGGGGAGGATGTCCTCATCTCCCTGTGTGCCTTTTAGGGTGTATTTAATAATAATAACAACAAAAAAGCATCCTTGTGCCTCATCCTGGGCAGCAGCCTCCGTGACTTGTTTGTTTTTCTGAGGTTGATTTTTATTATTATTATTTTTAACTTTTTGCTGTGTGTTTGCTTGTTTGGTTTGTTAAGGCTCAGGGCCAGGTTGGGGAGGATGTCCTCATCTCCCTGTGTGCCTTTTAGGGTGTATTTAATAATAATAACAACAAAAAAGCATCCTTGTGCCTCATCCTGGGCAGCAGCCTCCGTGACCATAGGATGGAGCCAGGTGAGATGGGGAGCCAGGGTGGTGCCATCGTCCCCTTTGGCCACCGCAGCTCCCTGCGATGGGGCAGTTTGCTGCTGCTCTCGGGTGCAGGCAGGGCAGTGGGGTCTGGCCCCCATCTCTGCGGGGCGTTGGGGAGTGGCCAGCGCTGGAGGAAGCGGTTTTGGAAGGAAATGAGATGTGAGTGGTCGGTGCTGGTTTATCGCTCTGGCTTCCCGCCAGCGCTGCTGTGGGGGAAGCGGGGCTGTTGCCCAGAGCCTTGGAGCGTGGCCCACTGGCAGTGGCCACGGCCAGGGCTGGCGGGGAAGCCAGGTGCTGCTGTGCTCCTGCCCTGAGCCCGGCCCTGGGGTGCAGCTCACCCCGTCCTGCCTGGAGCTGAGGCTGCTGCTCCCCACAGTAGCCGAGGCCTCTCCAGTGCTGCGGCCA
>NW_010334163.1:0-625 GCF_000700745.2 Antrostomus carolinensis
TTCCTTCATCCTTCCCTTCCTTCATCCTTCCTTTCTAACCCACACCTGCCTGGTTGCTCGTTCCTTCATCACCTGGACCAGCAGAGCGAGGAGAGCTGGTGGCCCTGGAGGCTGAGCCATGGACTGGTCACGCAGCTCCTCGCTCAGGATCACCTTACCCTGGGGGGAGCGGGAGGGCCCTCAGCTCCTCCACCTCTGCCCACCAGAAGAGCAGTGGCTGTAGCCCCATGGGTGTCCTCAGGGCAGCTCATTTCTCCAAGCAGAGGGACTTTGCAGGGGACTTTATCAGGTCACTTCTGGTTTGCACCTTCTCTCATGGGACAGAGAAGCTGGTGCCCATTTTAACTGGGGCTCTGGGTTGTTTTGGACCCCTTTATCCAAAAGCAAAGAGGAAGCTTCAAATGGCCTTGAGTAAATCTCTTGACACCTGAGTGATGGGGTGTTTGTCACAGGTGTGGGATGGTAGAAAACAGCCAGAGCTGCTTCCTGCACCACCCGTGTAAGTGCAACTGCTCCGTGCTGCTGTGCGGCTCAGCCCGGCTCTGTCCCCCATCTCCCTGGGGTCCTCTGCTCCATGCCCTGCGGCTCTGCTGTCCCCAACGGGTCTGCGCTGACCCTCTGGGTC
>NW_010334163.1:653-2292 GCF_000700745.2 Antrostomus carolinensis
AGGCCTGATGCAGCTTTCTGATGGGCAAGATAGCTGCTGGCAAGGTGAGGTACATGGGGCATCGGGGTTCTGGCCGGGGCTCCAAGGGCTGTGCATGTGTCCTGGCCAGCAGTGACAGCCTGAGGTCACAGCAGAGAGGGGCTGATTTGCAGATGTGCCACTATGGTCACCGTGGCCTGATCACCAGCCTTTGGGTGACTGCACTGGGGAGATGGGTGGAAGGAAAATGATGACAGTGCCAGTCAGTCCCACTGCTCCCAGGGGAGATTTTGGGTTGAGCCCAGGATGGAGGTGCACCCTCTGTGTCCCAGGGTGCTGCCTGGGCTCCTGCACGCGAGCGGGAGCCATTCCGTTGTGTGCCCAGGGTCAGTGCTGCTGGGGAGACCTCTGAGCCCCTCCGTGTGCTCCTGACCACTGGTGGGTGCCAGGGCATCACTTGCCCCTTGGCTTGCTGGAGCAGGAGCCTGGGAGCAGCTCAGCTGGCTCCACAGCTCTCCCCCCACCCCAGTGCTGGTGCTGGTGGTGCAGGGGCCTGGCAGTAAGGCTGATGGGCTGCTCCGTTCTGGGAGGTCTTTCATCTGCTGTGTTTCTGCTGCTCAAGCCTCCCGTTTGTCTCTATGTCTGCAAGGAAACATCACTCCTCGTTTGCCTTTTGCTTCCCCTCACCAAGCAATGCCCTCTCCCAGGCAGAGACCACCCTGTGTTTCCTCCTGCTAGCAGTGACCCTGCCTGTGCAGTGCTCTGCCCAGCTCCAGGACCTGAGCTTGAGCCTCTGCAGTGGCTTCTGACCCGATGGGGTCCCTCTTTGAGGGGATCCCAGCCCCTCGCAGAGCCTGGGTTTGGCTGGGGTGGGCTGCTGCAGCCAGGGCTGCTCCAGGGAGAGTCAAGCAGAGTGTCTTCCCCGCAGGTAGTGAAGATGTCCAGCAGTGACCCTGAGCGTCCCCAGTTCCTCTTTGTGAAGGTGCTGGCGAGCCGGGGGCGGCTGGAGGCAGTGACCCAGCAGATGGGCTACCACCCGCAGTACCTTGACAGCTTCCTGAAGATGCAGCACTACCTGATGCACATGGACGGCCCGCTGCCCTTCGACTGCCGGCACTACATCGCCATCATGGTGAGCCCTGCTGGGAGCTGCCACAGGGGACAGGGGACCCTGCTCTGTCCCGCAATGCTCCCCGCTCTCCCTCCACTGGCAGCCTGTGCTGTGAGCTTCTCTGCAGAGGCCAAAATCATAATGTCCTGGAGGTTGGGTGAGAGGTGGGCGTGTGGTCCCAGGGTGCCTGTCCCATCGTCACGGCGTGGGGATGCTGATGTGCTGCTTCTGCAGGCAGCTGCCCGGCACCAGTGCCGGTACCTGGTGAACCTGCATGTGCTGCAGTTCCTGCGGGCAGGAGGTGATCCCCAGTGGCTGCGCGGCCTCGACTTCATCCCCCAGAAACTCCGCAACCTCAATGAGATCAACAAGATCCTGGCACACCGGCCATGGCTCATCACCAAGGAGCACATTGAGGTATTGGGGGAGGCTGTCAGCCAGGGACCAGGGCAGCGTTGGGGACGGCAGCATCCCGAGGGGGGGCTGGCACCCTGCCCACTTGCCCACCCATCACTGGTCTGTCCGTGTCCTGCAGAAGCTGCTCAAAAT
>NW_010334163.1:2385-29631 GCF_000700745.2 Antrostomus carolinensis
GCGAGGGGCCGGGGGGCCGAGGCTCGCTGAAGCCCTTGTCCCCCGGGAACCAGTGCTTCTGCGAAGCTACTGCTGGCAACGGCTGCAGCCAGGAGCTGCTGCGCATCAACCGCAAGCGGGTGAGCCCCTGAGGGTGGGTCTGCTTGGGGACTGGGGGGGCACGGCCGGGACCACTGCCCTCACCCCAAGCCTATGTCTGTGCAGTCCCTGGACTCCTGCATGGAGCTGGATTCCCTCCGGGAACGCATGCAGCGGATCCATGTGGAGACCGAGGGCAGGGAGGAGACTTCCTCTCGGTCCTGCTGCAGCAGGACCGAGAGGAAGGTGAGGGCAGGATGGGAGCTCATGTGGCATACCTGGGTGTTTCTCTCACATCTGTACATGTAAAGTTTCATGAGGGGCTCCTGGGATGCTGGTGGGGTAGAAGAAGGAAGGGGCACTTCCCAAAGGGGTGCAGGGACTCCTGGCTTTCTGCGCTTGCTGTGGCTGGGAACAGAGCAGCTGAGCATCGCTCTGACCTGTCTGCAGGGCTCTCCCCTCTCACAGATACCTACGGGGAAGTCACTGGTGCCACCAACCTTGCATGCTACATGCAGGACCCTGACTTTGGATACCAGGACTTTGCCCGGCGTGATGAGGATCAGACGCAGGTATTCAGAATCCAGGTGAGGTTCCTGCTCTCTCGCGGGCAGCAGCCCTGGCTGATGCCTCCCCTTTCCTCTCCTCTCCTGGTGGGCAGTGGATGGTCACAGGGGTGCCCGTGCAGCCTGGATCTGGTGCAGCTGCTTTTGCAAAATGCCCAAGTGGGGAAGCTCAGCTCTGAGAGGGGACCTGCCCTATTAGGGTTGGGGAGAGGGAGGTGACTGGTGATATCTGCTCCCAAGGGCTGCTGATTTCTTCACACCACCCTCACAGAAGCAAGGGTCAAAATCATTCCAAAGCTGCCTGATGAGGGATGCTGTGGTTTGTGGCAGAGCTGCCCCCGGAGCAAACCTATTGAATTCTGCTGCATCCTGAGGTCTCCAGCCCTTCTTCCAGGGAACGTGCCCCAGGCTCCTTTTTTGTGGTTGCAAAAGCCTCTTGCTGTGCTCAACAGGATTACTCCTGGGAAGACCACGGCTTCTCTCTGGTCAACCGGCTCTACTCTGACATTGGGCATCTCCTGGATGAGAAGTTTCGGATGGTGGATGGTCTGCAAAGCAGTGCCATGGCCAAGCGTCAGGGCTGTGAACCCTCCGTCTTCAAGCGAGGCATCTGGAACTACATCCACTGCATGTTTGGTATTAGGTAGGGAAACCAACCTCAAGGTCCAGGAGAGAAAACTGAGCTGAGCCCGGCAGGAGGAGGGCAGGGCAGGGCACTTGAGCTGTCTTGCAGATGGGCTTGGAAAAGAGATGGAAGTGAATTGTCTGCCTGGATGTTGGGCCAGGCGGGGAAGAGATGCTCAGCTTCTCTGGCCAGGGCAGGGCATCTTGGGGATGGGGTTTCGGTGCCTGGTGGCTGTGCCATGCCCCGAGCAGACCACAGGTGAGGTGCTCTGCAGGGACACGGTGCTGGCTGTGACTCGCCCCTGTGCTCCCCACAGGTATGATGACTACGACTACGCAGAAGTGAATCAGCTTCTGGAGCGAATGCTCAAAGTTTACATTAAAACTGTAACCTGCTACCCAGAGAAGACAAACTCGGAAATGTTTGACAGGTTCTGGAAGCAGTTCAAGCACAGTGAAAAGGTGGGACAGCCAACCCTTGGCTCTGACCGACTGCGGTGGGGCCAGGAGTGGGCAGGGGCTGCAGGCTGGGGTGCTTCAGAGAGTGTACGGGAAACCTTTGAGCCACCAAACCAGCCCAAGGCAAGTGGGGGGAGAAATGGAAACAAGCTGTTTGTAAGGAGTTGGTCTGAGTGTGGTGTAGGGCTGCCCTGTGACAAGCACAGGGGCCGTCAGCAGTACCAGGATCTCCAAGGCCATTAAGTCCATTGGCAGGTTCCTCCAGGTGAGCCCTCGGTCCAGCTGTAACTTGCAGGAATGGCTGCTGTGGGCAGCAGGGACCATGCCAGTACCAGCCCAGCATGCTGGTGCCAAACATGCCAGGAACTCCCCAGCACAGGGCTCTGGGAGGCAACCACAGCCTGCAGGACTGGGAGGAGGGGCAAAGGGCAGCTGCCTGTGTTGGGAAAAATTGGTGGCGTTTTGTCCGATGCCAAAAGACTCACTAGCCCAGATGGGCACTTGCACCACTGCCCATAGCAGCTGCCTGAACCTCTCTTGCTTCTCCCTTAGGTCCATGTGAACCTGCTCATCCTGGAAGCCCGAATGCAGGCAGAGCTGCTGTATGCATTGCAGGCCATCACCCAGTACATGATCTCCTAGATGGTGGGGAGCTGCGCTGCGGCAGGGCCGGGCAGCATCCTCTCTCCCTGGACTCATGTGTGACCCATCATGCTGGGACAGACGGCGAGGAGGGATTTCTCAATTCAGTTTACTTGACTGTCTTGTTCCTTTTTTTTTTCTTTTCCCTTACGGGGCTGTCTGAGCGGCCCCGTTACGTGCAATTACCAAACTGTGAGGCAAGTCCATGCTGCTGAGATGTCGGTGTGATGCTGGAGACTTGAACGTGTCTAAGGAGGACTGCCAAAGACGTGGGGGAGAGGGAGGCAGGAGGGGACTGGGGCCAATTTAGAGGGATGCTCCCCTGTGAGCAGAGGCTCCTCAGTCACCGCAGGGAGGGCAGAGGGGAGAGCTGGCTTCCTTCCCTGTGCTGCTGCAGCTGCCCTGCTTGCAAACCATCCTTCGGGGCCTGGCCAAAACTTGGGAACAATGTGGGCAGCTTGCGGGTGCCTTGCAGTGTCCCAGGTGGTGTGGTCAGGCGGGGAGGAGCGCTGGCTCTCAGCAAGGGCCCTTTCCCAGCCCAGGACGGGAAGGGGACGCGCTTGCTGCCTACGTGTCCTGCCCTTTAGTTCTACATGCCAAACCCCGTGGACAAATGATGACTGAGGCAAACTCCAAACTGTGAAGCTCTTGCTGGCAGGGTGCCCTAGTGCTCTGCCTTCTCTGACAGCGGGGTGAGGAGGTCTCTGACAGTGTTTGGGCTCTGGAGGTTTCCACAGGAGACTTTGGGCAGTCCTCAGGAGCTTGCCCCAAAGCCCTTCTGCCTCCCATCAGCAGAGGGGCAGGAGGAACAAGGGAGGCTTCCTGAGTTAACGTGGCTTGTATCTTCTTACCACCACGAGAGGCCTGTGGTCCTGTGCCCACTCACTCGCTGCTTAACAGCGTGGTGGGCCTGTGGCCAGCACAGCTGAGCTATGGGAAGCTTCTCCTTGAACCTGGGCTGGGGGGACCCCTGGCGCTGTCCCCATTTGAGCAGAGGCAGCCTGTGCACCAGCCTTGCCCTCTGCCCAAGCGAGCAGGAGCACGCAACACCGCTCCCCCTGCCTCAGGGCTGCTCCCTGCCTGTGCCACAGCCCCTGGCTGGGGAGGTACGAGGGATCGGGCACAGGCTCTGGAGAGCAGCTGTGAAAGGGGAATGAGGCCACCCCTGGTAAGTGGGAGCCTGGAGCAAGGGGAGCTGTCAAGTCAGCCCAGCACACGCTGCTTCAGTCGACCTGTTTACTGCGTAAATGTACAGGGAGAAAACCTTGTGTATGGAAGCTACAGAAAAAGCCTATTTTTGCTATAAATATATTATGTTTGACATGGATGTGTGCTTTATTTCTGCTGGATGTTGGGAGGGGGATCCAAACTTACACAGCTGCTCTGAAGGCAGGACAGCAGTGCCTGGCTGACCTGTGATGGCTTCAGGAAACCCAATGTTCCCAGCTGTGGTGGGGTTCTGTGCCGACAGCTCTGGTCCAGGGCCAGCAGCTGGTCACTGTGGCTGGAGCCATCCTGTTCAGCTCAGCTGTGTCCTCTTCCCACGCTCAGATGAGCAACTCACACAGCACTGCCTGTTCAATCAGAAGAGGGAAGGTTTTCAAGGAGCTGCAGTGCTCCGGCAAGGAGGACAGTGCCAGAGGAAGGAGCTGGCTTCTCCCCTGCCAGGTACCTGGTGCAGAGGGTGGGTGGGAGGTGCTGCTTCTGCAGCTGAGGAAGAAGCATTTTGCTCACACTCACCAGCAACTGCTTGGTCAGCAAGGCCAGAAACCAGGACCAGCTCTTTCCCCAGCCATGCTGCAGGTGACGTCCCTACAGCACGGGCTGGAGGAACCTGCGATGGGGCTGGGCCAGCTTGTACTGGGCCAAGCTGGTCCCCAGGTAGTAAAATGTGAGGACAACTGGTGCTGGGCAGTAGTGGCTAAGTCAGTACTGGTGCCAGGGTGACCGGTGCTGGGACAGCTGCCACCAGGCTTGGCTCGACAGTACTGGGACAGGCACTGCTGTACCATAATTCAGCCCCAGCGAGAGCTGGGCAGACTGGGCCACCTGGGTGTCCTGCTGCCCGTCAGGTGCAGTGCTCTGCTCAACCGTTGTGGCCCAGCTGCTTTGCCAGCCTTTCCCCTGTCCCTGCAAGAGCCACTCTGTCTCCTGCAGGGCTGGGACGAGCCACAGCAGCCAGTTTTCCACAGGGCTCACCGCTCCTGAAGCAAGCAGCACATCTCCAGCTCTGCAGCCCAGCGCTGGCTCCCAGCAGCAGCATCCTCACCACCCACCATCACCCTGCGCTGCTGGGGAGAGAGAAGGGAGAAGGCAGTGACAGCATGGCGCTGGCTGGGGGCAAAGGGCTGCCTGTCCCCAGGAGATGGGAAGCAGGGTCCTTTTTTCCCCCCCATCTCTCTCAGTTTGCACAAAAAGAGCCGGCCTTGCAGGAGCCAGGGCAGCTGCTGCTTGCTCCAGCTCACAGAACAAGCATTGGTCACAGAAGCAAGACGAAGGGCTCCATGAGCTGTCAACCCTGACCAGAAACAAGCACAGATGCTGGCAATGACAGGGCAGACTGCCAGCCTCAGCTCCCTGGTAAGAAGAAAACATCCCCACATGATCTCAGAGCTAGAAAGCAAGAGATGGAGCAATCATCTACTCCCATCAGTGCAGAGCCAGCCGTTGTTGTCATGTCCCAAGGAGGTCTTGTAGCAGATAACTCAAGTATGGGGGATTGTGTCCCTGGCAAAGCCTTAAAGGGTCTTGTTGACCAGACACGTCAGGGCAGTTCTACGCCCACTCCAGTAATTAAAACTTCACTTTTGAAACCTACGAGCTGCTCCTTCACTTTACCAAACCCTCCTGCTCCTCTCCCATGCCCAGCCAGGCTGTGAAGCTGTTGTCCTCTCTGAGGCCCAGGCTTTGAGGCTTCCTGGGAAGGGCAGTACAGGTGCTGCACCATTTGAGGTAAGCAGATGACTCTAAGCCATGTGGCATGCCATGAGTCTGGCAACTTCAATGCTTGAGACCCTACCCTGGTGCCTCCTGCACCCTTCATCTGCTTGGACGAGGATACTCCTCTCTTTTGCTCTGTGGCTGGAAGGAAAAGAGCTGCCAGAGCCACAGGTACCTCTCCTCTGCAGGAACCCTCCAGGAAGTCCAGCACACCCACATGGCAGCCAGGCCACTGTGACCTTACCTGGAATTACTGAGAGGAGGATGCAGGCACACGTCCAGAGCAGTCACCGAGTTCCTTGCAATAGCCTGTAGCAGAAAGGGGAGCTGGCAGCACAGCCAGGACTGCTTTTGTGACAGCCGAGCTGTCCCCAAGCTGCGTGGTGGGAGGAATGGTGTATTCCAGCCTGCGGAGAACAGCGAGCTGTGCTGCAGCAATGGTCACTGTCACAGCTCCTACAACCCACCTATTCATCCCCAGGCCTGTGGCTGCTGGTCTTACTACAGCAGTGGAAGGGGAAAAATATAGAACATGGGAGCTGGGGACAGACTGTCCTGGCAGGACAGCTCTGGAGCAGGCAGCATGCACCCCACTGTCTCCCCATTCCCCAGCCTGCCTTCCCCACATACCTGCTACACCACGTGGAGCAGGGCAACGGACTTCCCTGCCATGTTTCCACCTGTGGCCCCATCACTGGTGGCACAGAAGTGTTCATCAACCAGCAAGCATCTGTAGCAAAGCAAAGGTGAAGTTTTTGCACTGGCTTCAGGTACTACTGCTCTGCAGGCAACTACCCCATAGGTCAAAACGCTTATGGTGACAACTCAGGAGAGATACAAGGTCTCCAAGACTGCAAGAAAAGCTGTGCCACTGCCAACAAGGTGCACTGAACCCACATAGCTGTTAGAACAGAACACAGCAGGACCTGGTGACTACTGCAGACCTTGTCACACACTTCAAAAGCCAACCCTGAGCCAAGGCATCCAGGTCCCAGCCTGGCATCTATTCTGCGCTTGGCTCTCCTTGGCAATGCTTAAGCATCACAGGCCAATGCTCCAATCAGCTACTGGGGGGAACACATGGTCCCCTGTTCTATGTCAAGTTCTGACCACATTCACTCTGATCCCATCAACAACTGCAAAATCCACGCTGGGTGTTTTGTTTCCCCAACAGCACCCACCCGTTAGGTGCTTGCAGGAAGCCCTAAGAAGTGCCTAAGGATCAGATGAGGGACAGTTTCCCTAAGGATCTCCTCCTAATCACCCATTTTTGGAGATGGGCTTAAGTGTTGAGGCAGAACCTTAAGATCCCTTCCAGAGTTATTTGCATCAACACCATTATTTTTCAAAGGTATTCTTTATCAGATATTCTTGAATATTGAGTATCCAAGGCTTTGAATTCAAGTTTTCTAGCCGCACACACACTGTGCAATTTAATGAATGAGACTTTCTCCTCAGTAGCTTTAAAAACATCCCCAACTTGCTCTCCATGTGTCTAACCAGGCCAGTGGAATCCCTGCTCTACACTCCTTCCCATTTCTCTTCGATCTCCTGCCTCCACTCCAAAGCAACGTGATCGAGGCTCTGACCCAGTCTCATCTTCTGCAAAACCTCCTGAGCTGTGGTACACAGGGCACACCCAGGGCAGAGGGACAGCACATTCTCCAGCCTCATCCCAGCTTTGAGAAGGTAAACCTGCTGCAATGACAGGCTGTTTCGATTCAAGGGCTCCACCACATTCCACATGAGCTGCTCCACTGGTTCAGACTGCATCTGTACTCCTACTTGCCTCATGTCAAGGAAGGACCCCTTAAGGTAGCTACCTGAAGCCTTCTCCTGCCCTGAGAGGCCCCTTACCCACTTGCATATCTCTGAGCAGTCCCAAGGAATTACGAGCTCCTGGCTTCCACTCTGATATTCATGTCCCCCTTGATGTGCAGCTCCAAGCCCCCCAGCAGCAGTAACCTTCCTTTTTCTGATGGAGGATTTGGAGTATGCAAGCACAGATGAAAGCTCACTCACGTGCTCCTCTGTCCTAATGAAGTGTCAGCATCTGCTTGTGGATGGGTGGCTGAGAGAAGAGAGTAGCAACAAATCCACCTCTCTGTTCCTTGAGATAACTGGTAGAATTGCTGACACTCAAAGATGTTTGAATGTAGCTACACAAAATGAACAGTCATCTTCTGCACTCAGCTCTAGAAGGGCAAGGAATGAAGGGGCCAGGATGACTCCAGACTAGTCCTGCAGAAGTTAAAACTCCCCAGGGTCAGTTTTAGAGCTTGGCCACCCCATGGGGCCCCCTGCACTGCCAGCAAGTTATAACAAGGGGCTCTACACACTGCGGAGCATGCTGGAGCCTTTGTGGGCTGCCACACTGAGACCCTCCCACCTCCAGCCAGCTAAGGGGCATTTCACCAAGGGGTTGCCCTAGCAGGTGAGAAGGGCAAAGGAAAGAAGCCAAGGGTAAGGAAATAATAACTGGTCCTTGCTGGGGAAATAGAACAAACTGCATGAGACACAGAGCAGAGGATTACAGGTTTTTATTTGTCAAACATTCTCCCCTAGTCTAGCACATTCTACAGTCTTGCTAGCACAGATGGTAACAAAGAGCCTGTAATGGTTCACAAGTTACAGTGCTACAGAGAGCAAACAAAAGCAGAGATTTATTATGTAAAAAAAATTGTGAGAAATGGATGAAAGTGCAGAGGGGATGGGGTGGAAACTATGTCAGCTAGTGGTGCCTGCCCTGCGTGCAGCAGACGTCTGTGCTAGCAATGCAGAAACCCTTCCTGGGATTGCACCAGATGAAGACTCCACTGTGCTGGAAACAAAATTTCACAGAACCATCCCCCATTGCCTTACGAAGAAGCCTCCTTTCAGGAGAAGTGACCTATCTTCTACATAGTCAAACCTTTCAAGACACCTTGGGAAGCACCACAGGGGAGCACCATGCCAAGCACCATGGCACCAGCTGCAAACATCCCCTTCTACCACACACCGTAACGCTGCCTCATCCAGAGAACCATAAATGCAACACCATCAGCTCTTTCACCTTCAGCTTCTGCTGCCTCTTCTCCCTGCTCTGTACCACAATATTAGATGCAATTTTGATCCCATCAGAGACTGTTTTCTATTGTCTACAGACACACTGGGGTGCAGGGAGAGGCTACTGAAGTGAGGGGATGTCTTGAAGGGTGAGCAACTGTGGTGATGGGTTACCACATGCTACCAAGCTTTCACATGGACAGATCCTTCAGGCTTCAGGAGTCACCTCTTGCTTGCTTTTCCCCACATGAATTAGAATGTGTTTTTAATTAGACATGCAACTGAGGCAAACCCTAAGCTATCCCTGTTCATGTTCATGTCCCAAAGTTGATCGCTTTGGTTTCGGTTGGTTTTTTTTTGTTTAATATATATAATGGGTCCAAACTTGCATGTTATTTTGGTGACAGTCCAGGACACCACTCCCAAAGCACTCCTACCCGTGGCACCAGACACAGGTTTCTCATTCCTGGAGCAAGGCTAGCCCTGAAGCATTTGAGTGTGGCTATAAATAAGCAACTAAGTAAGAAAATGAACAAATTATGATCTACATAAAAGCTTTCTAGGCATTTCCTTTGGAAAAGCTGATTAGTGCTACTTGCTTCTAGTATGAGCCTCGTTTATGAACACGCTCGGGCTCTGGAACACTCCCACTGCTTTCATTCCTCTCACTTACCAGGATGATTTAACTGCTGTTTTTAAAGCAGCATAGGGTAGGAGATGACATGTTTTTAGGTACATCAACAAGGAAAATTAAGGGCTCCAAGAAGCTTTAGTCCAAGTTAGTCCAAGCTCTCACAGGAAGCTGGGCAAAGAGTAAAATATGTTTAAGTTATAAAGAAGGCTCAAGCAATTTGCTAAACCCAGATGTGAATAAAAGCAACACGTTTTCCTCCTACTAGACTCCATGGGCCCCTAGTTACCCAAATCCCTTGCAATGCAGAGCTGCCTGGTGGCTTCAAGCTGTGCAAGATGGCATTTGATCCTCTGGAGATGAAGAAAACTTGTTACCCAAGTGAGGACAAGGAAAACAGAGAGTGCAACATAAGGCTTCATGCCAAGAGTCCCCTGCCCACTCCCCTCAGGCACTTACCCAGGAGCATCACTCCCCATGTCACTGGCTCCTTCTCTCCCAACCCAGCTCACAGCTGCTCTCAAAACCCCAGCTCAATCCTTCATTAGAGCAAAAACCAGCCCACAGGTACAGGGCCTGTGCTGCTAATACAGAACAAAGACCCACCATGACACTATTCTGAATCCAGCAGCAATCAGTAGCAAGCACTTTGGGCAAGAATACAAAAAACTGGACAAGTATTGAGCAACCTCCTGCCAGGTACAGGCTTTCAGCAAGCAGCAGTTCAGGAGCTTTAAAGTCTCCTGTGTCCTATGAGGAAATATCCCAAGCTAGGAAAGCTCAAGGTTTATGAAAAGGAAGTTATTTGAGAAGGGGCTGGAGAACTCCTGAATTCTCTGCATCCCTGCCCTCCATGCCCATGATCCAAGCTATCCTGTTACACATACAAATGAGAAGCCAAGCTGCCTGCCTGAGCCTGCAACATTACATTCACGGTTTACTGAGCACTCCTGGAGCACTGTTAGTCTTCTGAACACCATCCTCAGCACTAGTGTGCTCTCAGGCTTCTCCAACCACTGCCAGCTCCTGCTGCATTGAGGAGACAGAGAGCACCTGCATGGACTGCTGCAAGACAAGAGACATCACTGTCAGCATACTGGTACAGCAGGACTCCAGCCAGAGGTGCTCCTGTCTCCAGTGCTGTCCCCAGGACAGGCAATTCCCCGGGAGTCTGGCCTGGGAGGATGGAAAACAAAACCAACAACAATGAAAAACACAGAGAGGTGCTCTACTCCTCAATAAAAGGACAGGGTCTCTCATGAACTCACACTGTAGGGCACCAAACACCATGAGCCTTGGTGTACCCAGCTGCAGCTCCTTCAGCTCCAACAGGCTGAGGATGTATATGTACTAGCCAAGGGTATGTCAGATCTCCCTGGGGAAGCACCCAAGTGCTCAGGGCCAGACCCTCTGCAGCCAGAGGTCAGGCCAGGTCTCCAGTGCTGTCACACCCAGGAGACACCCTGCAACAGCCTGAAGACAGCACTTCTTCCCCACAGACTCATTCAGCCAGAAATGGCTCACCATGGATTTGCAGGTCTGAACACTGGTTACTAATATTGTCCCTTTATTGCTTTGGGCTCCGTTTTCATGAGAAATGAACTAGAGATTCACACAGATGACCACACATACCGGTGTCTTGTCCTTAGATGGCTGTGAAGCACAGGCAGCCAGTCAACTTGCTCTGGAGATCAAGGGATTAATTTCCCCTCAGGGCCTAAACTGACAATATTATGTGTCAAATAATACAAATCCCACTGCAGCCCAGAATGGCCAATTCTTATGCGTGGCACATGCCATCAGGTGTTTGTGGAAAGGGTATCTGTCCATTTGTGTAACGAACTAACTGCAGTGAGAATGTGCATCCATGACTCACGTCTGCAGGACCTGGGATCCCTGCTTAGGATCTGCTTTTTTGTTTGTTGGTTACAATGAGGTGTGGCCAGACATGCAGATTGTGGGTAAATTTGAAACATACCACCATGAGGTCTGTCATGAACACAGCTTTCAAAGCAAAGGTTATCAACTATTCAAAGGCTCTGATGGCAGAGCATGCTACAGGTAAGACTGTTGAAGACTCCCTGTTGCAGGTAACCAGACAAACCACTCCTGTTCCAATCTCCACTCAAACAAAAATGAAGTGAAACCCATAAAACAGAGCAAGATGAGGTGGTAAAACAGTATGGCTCATTGCACTGCATGATACAAACCTCCTCAACAGAAGCCACCACCACCTTCAGAAAGGACTGGAGAGGCTTTCTGCCAGACCAAGTCTACTAGAACACCATGAAAGCACCATGTCTCCCACAGATCCTGCCACTGCAAACACCAAAAGGGTGACAGGAAGATGCCAGCTAATGCTCTGAACTAACCTCCTGACTCCTAGCTTGTGTCCTGCAAGAACAAAGAGAGGGCATGATCCCAGGCACACCCCAGGGGTGCACCTACAGGCTTCAAGATCCCCAGCAGTGGCAAAAACTTCATCAAGAAAAAAACAAAACTCTTTGGAAACCAAAGTGAACTACCAAATACAACTGATTGTGCCCTCCATAAGGGCTACCCAGGGCGTCAGCAGATCTAGCACGATCCAGTCCACACCATCTTCTCAGCCAACTAGGAATCTGTCCTATCAGCTGCAGCTCACCTACTGAAGGGATGAGCTGAGAAGGAGCACGCTGTTAATGATGAGCATTCCCTAACATCATGCCCTTGGCTTGGTGGGAGGGCCCTGTTGAAGAAAGAGACTGAGTAGCTGTGGCCGAGTGCCATGCCACCCCGGCACCTTCCGCCTGCTCTGGGGAGCGCAGCTCCTCCCCAGTTACACGCTGATGCCCTTCCCGCTTTTCCATTAACATTCTCAGCTTCTTGGCCCAAAATGCCTTAGGCCTGTCCCCTCCCATACTGTAGTGTTACCTAGTATCAAGGGGACAGATGCAGCAAATGTGTTGAGTTTTTTTTTTTAATCCAATAATCTCATTTTCAATTAAAATATATAATATATATTTAAAAATGTTTAGAAAAGCTTCTATGTAATTTGCAGCTACTTTTACATATAGATTACAATAACGTACAACTCTTCCCCAAGGTGGTTTGAAACCACAGGGACCTGCCAATTCTTTCCCCTCAATCATATACATTATCAAACGTGTTTGTTCCTAATATAGCTCTGAAAAAGAAGTCTGTCACTGGTACCTTCTCAGAGGGAGAGATGCCTAATACGCCTAATGGGAGGGGACACACTTAACATTGGCTTTATATTCACTGTAGAAAGTTCCCAGATTAGTAAAAAAATATTTCATCTATAGAAAATGCCCTTCTGAAAAGCAACCAGGGCTCTGTTAAGGCCACACCCAGGCTTTCCATTTCTCTGCTGTAGAAAGACAGATCTGAAACAAACTCAAAATGATGTTTTTCTGTCCCAGAAACAGCTATTAGCACCTGTGCTTATTTTACAGCAGCCTGGTGTATCAGGAAAGTGCTGAGAACAGCAAAGGGACTTCTCGAAACATGCTTCTGATTTAATGGGGCTCAGTTGGCACAGTGAAAAACTCAATGTCCTCCTGTTCCACTCAGGTGGACAAGAGGAAGCCTTCTACACCATGACCACCACCCTTCCCTGCAGAACGATGATGGCTGCTCTGGAGATGGGCACACTGAAACCAACCCCTGAAATAGCACACCCTTTTCCCACAGGGATTCCACCAACAAGCTCCTTCCAACTCCTCTGCAAGTCTGTGGGATACCAAGTGCACATCTGGTGGCTTAATGAAAACGTCCAACTACTTTGCCCCAGAGGGCAAACCGAGTTGAGAGCAGAGCCAGCCCTCCACGAGTCTGAGGCACTGGGAGACTTTCTGCCATAGCAGAGAGAGGACAGACATTGAGAGATTCCTCCAGCAAACACAACTCTTCACATGGGAAAATGCTATTGCCTGGCACAGAGTCTTCTGGCCGAGGTTTTTACCAGGGCTCCTCTTTGGACATGTACAGCCCAGGGTTTCTCCAGCTGGTCCAAGGCAGGGTCAGGTTTGTAGGAAGAGCCGTTGCACATAACAGGATTATTATCTTTAAACTCTTCCTGTTGCAGCCAGATGCGGGTTGCCCCTTCCTCCCAGGTGGGCAGCCCCTTCTGCCCGAGGCGTGGTGTGCAGGGAAACCAAATCCAATGTGCTCCATTCTTTTCTCTGCCAGGGGTGGGAAGTGAAGTCAGAACCCGATGTTCAAAACCTGAAGGACACTAGGAAGAAGAAAAACAGAGTGAATGGTTAGATCTCAGCTTCAGTGGGAATCCTGGATACATAGATAAGGAGTTAATTACTATCAATCAGCCCCCTGCTGCTCAAAGCTTGCTAATTTCCAGCAAGGAACAAACACAGATCACAAGAGACCTCGATCAGTGGAGAGTCAAGTGGAGGATGCAACTGCTCAGCTCCAAGCTTCAGAGTACGATTGAGACAGGAAGACAAAACACAAGCACAAAGGTAAAAAGTTAGCACTCCTCCTGTAAGCTGATGGCACCAAAAAAGCTCTTCAAGGTAAGGAGGTTTAAAGAAGGACTCTGCTAACAGCAGAGGCATTGCAGGAAAGCAGCAAGGAAGAAGAAAATTACTCTTCACTTTAAGCAACCAGAAATATCAGTTGTTAGGGAAAAGACTAAGAAAAGGGATTCTAGAGATCACACACTGAAACTGATCATGCTCATCCACTAAAGAAATCCTGTATCTACCTACAAATGATGAAACATTTATAGATATCTCATTCCCCTGCAAGTCTAAAGATCCCTTCTCAGGTCTTCTGCCTCACCTCAACGAAGCTTCCACAAGTCGTTCAAACAAGCCTTGGAATAGGTCTAAGCAGACTTAAGACATTAACATAAAACCTCCACTGTAGGTCTATGATCCACTTTGGAAGGAAGAAGAGCAAGATAAATGCAGGACATCCAACCAGTTGCATTCAGTAGTAGTAAGCATGAAATAAACTTGTCAAAAGGGAAAGAAACCACAAGAGGGAATGAGCTCTAAACAAGAAAAGCCAGTAACTTAAAACAGAAGTCAGAGCAACAGGCTATTTTGGGAAATTGCAAGTTGATGGGTGTTTTATTGATTAATGTTCTGGTGGACAAAAATACAGTGTTTGGACCAAAGGGAATTAGATCGAGCACAGCAAGAAAACCATGAGTCCAGACCAAGCTGGGCAAGTGATAGAGTTCTCCAGGCTATGAAGCTATGGGGAGTCTAACTGAATAACTCAAGATCATTAACTAACATCCACCAGAAGACTGGACGGACTTTACACTCATCAATGAGCCACAAACTGTACCACTGTACGAAAGGCAATTCTATTCCCAGGTATCCCTCCTACTGGCTTGCAGAAATACATAACACAGAGATAGATGAGCAAGCCCAAAGTCCCTGAGTTGCTCAGAGAGAGCCAGGTGGCCACCCACACTTCCCACAGCCGGAATGAAGGACTCTTGTATGAAGTGCTGAAGGCAGCATGGTTGCCTGTGATTGAGCACCTGCAATGCCACAGTCTGATTCCAGCTACGGCTGCCCTTCGTCCATGACCTCGCTCACTGAGGCTCCCGTAAGTCACTCTGCAGGGCTTGCACATCCAGTGCCTCAGCCAGCGAGTGGCAGGCTTCCAGCTCAGTGAGCTGCACCTACCAGACAACAGCAGCGGGAATTGTACAATTTATATTTTTCCTAGTCAAGGAAAGTACTCACACGCTGACTTTCTTCCTCTGTTGGCTACTAGCTAGGTTTGTGGGTGTTGCATTGCAACAGAGGCACAGTTTCAGTGTTTGATCTCTAATCTCCAAGTAAAGAGCACAGGGTTCAAGCAGACTCCTGGGGAAGCTGTGGGCAAGCTCTTAACTTGCAAGAAGGGGATAAAGTCATGTCAGCTTTGAGCACCATGGGTAACATCAGCTACCCTGTGTCCTCCCAAGTGCTGCAGAGAGACTAAGCACTTATTCCTAAAGATCTTCCCTTGCCTACAAGGAGAAATATTTACCCAGCTCCAGTTTCATTCTGGCTGTTCAAATCAGAGTGATTTATTGATAAACAGCTTTGTCTCAGAGTTACACTCATAACTGACCCGGAAGGCTACAGGTTAAATCCACAGTAACTACTCAGAAGGACAGCTTTAGGTTAGTGATCACTTAGAGCAGCTTTTGCCAATGTGAATTTAACATGGAAAAAACACAGAGAGGATATGAAAGGAAAAAACCCTGGCACGCTGGAACAATATATAGTGGCAGCCATGCTTTCCCTGCACGGTGATTGCCAGACAGGAACTCTAATAACTCACTGCAGTGACAGATTCAGAGACGGGAGAGATGACACAGTCTTGACCTCCTCACAGACACTGATGTCTGCAGCTCACTTGGTTTTGGAACTTGTAAGTTTGAGAAAACATTCTGCCTCCTCTTCTCAGGGTCCCTTCTGGCCTCCAGGAACACTCCCATTTCTCTCCACATGCACCCTGTTCCCCCTTTCTAAGAAACTTGAGTCCATAAAAGAAACTGTCCATTTTCTGTTAGCTAACTGAGCTCCAACTGTGAAGTAAGTCTTCAGCTCCATTCCTCTAATTCTTCAACTGCCTCAGTGGTTAAAGACCTTCAAATCAGGCTGTCACATCCTCAGAGAATAAGATTATTTTAACTCTTATCCTCACATACACTATTTGCCAAACTGACTCTATAAAGTTCTGTGCAAATGTGAAAGCTCACTGAAGAGGCAGCTTTGCTGTGTGTGTGACAGCACTAACACATCCTTCCTCCTTCCACCTCCATCCACACCGCATGCTCCCAAATCCTGTTCCAGGAATGGGTACAGAAGCAATTCAGTAGTTAATGCTGATGAACCAGCTTACCAGCCTTTACACACACTATCCCAGCTAAGGGCAGGTCTGATAGCTGAGAGTGATTGTGTCCTGCTACACACGGGAGAGCAGGCAGGCGTGACACAGACACGCTTTGCAGCTACACATACTAGAGAATTTTGCAAGGATCATAATAATACAGATAGAAATACAGCGTGTGCTTGGCTCAGTTCAAGTGTTCTGTATGTACAGGATCATGTCTTCATTTATGGAATTAGCATATACATATTCTCATGTCAACTTCAGAGCTATAGGCATTGCATGGCAGAGACCAACGTCCTGCAATGCAGTCATCTTTGGTAATGAGAGACAACAGGAGTTCCACTCATGCTGCTCTGCTCCATAAAGGAGTTTACTACCTGGTACGTTAAATCCACCCACTTTTACACAGCTTTTTCTCCTTCTAAAAGGGAACGTGGCTCTCCCAGAAGCTTTTTACTCACAGAGTATCTACACTTACAAAGAGGTATCTGCACCCACAAAGAGGTGGGCACAGGAACCATCCCAGACAGGGCTGTAGCATTGTACGTAACCACACCCACCTTTTTGTGCTCCTGAAGTTAACTTGGTACCCAGGTATGGTTGGAGGCCTGTGAGGTGCTGGGATAGCTGGGAGTAGACAGAATGGGTTCAAAATTGAAGTCCAGTCCTTCTCCATCCATGAGTTCACTGTTGATTATGTAATCCATATCACATTCAAGGTTCTCCATGTACATGTCAATGTCTAGGTCAGTGGGCAGCCTGTCCTGGCTCAATCCCAAGGGAGCAGGGCTACCAGAAGAAAGAAGCAGTGGACTTCCCAGCTGAACCGGCTGGGCAGTTGTTGCAGAAACTGGAGCCTTCACACTGGTGATGCTGGCAGTGTTTTGAGGGGATGTTACTAAGGGAAGTGTTGATGGCAAAACGCTGGCACCGACTGGTTCTGCCTGCTGCTCTGTAGGCTTCCCTCGTGCATTGCCTGAGCTCAACTTACTCTGGGCAGCTTGTCCACCTAGAAGCAGAAGAGTTCGGCTGCTCATCCTGTTACCAGTCTGTGGGAGAACTGGATCCACCTGAGTCATCATAACATCCCTTGGAGGCGGAGAGCTGGGTGTCAGAAGAGCTTCCAAGGTCTGAGGGCCAGAGAAATGGCTGACAGAACTTTGCAGCGAGATATCAACAGGGTTAAACAGGGAATTGCCAAAAGTAGTCGTCTGACCAGCCGCATTTGGGCTCCGCAAGGAAAAGCTGGAATCTCTCTGGATCTGACCACTGGAGGCAGATTGCTGGGTAGATAACACAGATGAGCTGGGAGACATCAAATTTAACCCATCAATGAGCTCAAGCTCCTCAGTCACAGTTGGTGGAACATTGCTGGATGCACTGGAGTACACTAGAGAAGGAAGCAACTCTTCATCATGAAGGTCATCCTGCTCCGTCAGGATAGGAGAAAGCCTGGCACTAATGGTGCTTGCATTGGAACTGGTTCGAGGCCGGAAGGTGTTCCACACATCAGAGTCCTCATTGCTTCTTGAAGACGGGCTCCCAGGCCACTTAGGGAATTGGGAGCCAGGACTGTCAGCAGTGGATTCTGGAGCAGACTGGAGAGGAGGCTTCTTTTTGGATGCTTTACCTCTGACCTTTGCGAGTTTGCTGCTGTTGTCCATGGAGGCAGCTCTTCTTCTTGGTGCTTTTCCACTTTTACCACCCTCAGGATTGAGCATCCACCAAGAGCTCTTCCCTGTGGCTTCATTATGGACTTTAATGAACTTGCTGTGCAGGGACAAGTTATGTCTAATGGAGTTCTGAAAAATAAATAAATAAATATGAGAACCTGACAGTTGACACACCTAGAAACCTCACAAGCATAAATGCATTCAGACAGTCTACAGAGAAGTTATAACAAAGACCTGCCCATAAAAACCTGCTATTTCTGCTTGAACATGCTTGACAGCACTAGCAAGCAGTGCCATGCCTCACTGGAGCACCAAGGGTGAAACTACCATGACAACTAGCAGCTTCCAACTAGCAAAATACTAATACAAAAGAACTTTTCAAGACCACACAGAATCTTCAAAAACTAAGTATAACACAGAGCAAGCAAGCAAGCAAATTCCCAAATACAGCTTGCAACTTCAACATGAGCCTGACTGAACTTGAGCTAATGCTACTCCCACCCTTCTGCCAACCCCGTCAGGCAGCATAAGCCCAGCTCAAGTTTTTAGTTTTCACACAGCTAGCTTTCAGACGGATTCGAGCACAGCACAGCAGTGAATCAAACAGACTGGCTGAGGAGAAATGGCAAAACACCTCTAATTCAGTATGCCCATTACCATCTTCATCCCAGAACCTGAGAAACAAGAGAGAAACTTTGTGGAACAAGAGTCCTAGTAATCCTGGAGCCTGCTGGCCTCACTGCAAGAAGGCAGAACGCTTTCCTCTGTGTGTGTTTCTAGTGGGGTAAGATGTGCAGCAGACAGGGCGCTCCCACGCTGTACAGGCCAGTTTTAGCCTCTCCCATCTTTCCTTTTGGCAAGGCACACATTCCTCGCCTCCCCCAACTCCCTTCTTTTGGTTTAGCTTTGCTGGAAGCTGCAAGGTAAGATATCTGTAACACCACCATCAAACTGAATTTTCACCTGGCAACTGATAAAATCCCCAGCATTTCAGAATCAGCAAGCAATAACCTCATTGTTTGAGCAGATCCTCCATAAACTCCCCTTGAGGTCTGTGTCCTGCATTTGTCTGTTTGATAATTGCATTTAATTTGTTCAGATGGTCAGATTACACATCATTAAAAGGGGCTACACTGGTAGCGTAACAGCAGTCCAAGAGCAACACCTTTTTCATACAAACTAAAGGTATATATGCAGCTTTCATGCATGTTCTCTTAATTCTGAAAGAAGTTAACTGTGCTTTTATCATCCTTTCCCACTACCTCTCAACACTAGTTCTTTCCTGCCTACTGCTTTCCCTCTCCCCACCCTTTTCCTCTCAGACAAGTCCTCACCATGCTAATTTTGGCCACCTCACCAGAAGTACTGTCCCAGAACAAAGCAGATGTAGATAAACAATACAGGCAAAGTGGAAAGTTTCCACGGAGAGAGAAGATGTGAGAATTGTTCTGCATTAGCTTTCATTTTATCCTCTGGCTGTTGAGGACTTGAAGAAGAGTGGCTGCTTGTTGTGATCAGAATCAAAGGATACAAATGCTTTTTACTTGGAGAGCACCCCAAGGGTTACTGCAGAGCCAGGGCCTGACAGAACATGTGTCAGTCAATGCTTCTTACATGGTTTTATTATTTGAGTTGTTCACAATAACAGATATACAACACTCCTGCCTGGCATCTTCTCCGAGTAAAGCTTTCTTCTCCTTTGAGTCTTGAAAAAAAGTAATTCAGATTGGTACCCTGTCTCCTGGAAGGCTGCTGCTTTAATTTCCAAAGAATCCCCCTGCTTTTCCCAGGTAGATGTGCATGACTTTGAACGTGTTCTGCTGCAGCAGAAAGAACCACTAGTTTGTCACTAATTCTTCATTTATTCTCCTGAAAGTAACCTGTGAACTCTTGACACTCAGTCCTGTCAGGAATGACTCAGTAGCTTGCACACACAGTACACACTCTGAGCCTCACAACCACCCGTTTTTAGCTCCATGTACTAAAATGGAACTTTAAACCGATAGGTACAGGATTTCACAACTAACTATATTCCATTTTCTTCTCAGGCATGGCTATAGCCAGGTTTTAATTCCTGTGTCAGCAAAAGCACACTGCACTGGTGCAAGCATTTCACACTGAAACCTCGAGAAAACTAGCACCACCTTGGGTATCATAAGTGACAATTTTAGTAACTAGTTTTCTAGTTTTTTGGATGAAAAGTAGCTTGAAATAAGACATGTTGGAGAAAGACTAGGACTCACACAAACACAGATATACAAAGCCTGGTACCTTTTATGAAACAGTCTCAAAGGGCTTTTACATGTTGCTGCAAAACTGACACAATGGCTAATAGCTGGAGAAACAGATAATTGCTGTACCACTCCTTCCTTCCTCATCTTCAGACTCTCCTCCTCCCATAGCACAAGCATCTGTGACCCTACGAGCTGGTTCACTGTCAACTCAACCAAAAAACAGCCCCATCCTTCCTTGAAAATTACTTTTCCTGCCTCTTTTATCTCTGCCTGGTTTTGGAACTGCCTCACTGTGAGGGTCAAGCATCAAAAACCAAGAAGAGAAGAGAACGTATGGCTGGAGGCAGAGGATGAAACCCAAACACTTCTTACGTTGGGGTGAACTGCTGTCAAAACTGCAATGCCTGAATTTTGCATTCACTTTTGCACCTCTCCTGCAGAGTCTGGAAGCAGCTCACTCCACAGCCACAGCACCCAGAGCCATAACACACCTGCACAACTGAGCTCAAGCTCAAGCCTACTGGAAACTCAAGTCCAGAGAGTCCCAAAACACAACTGAACCGACGCACCTACCGGGCTGGGTGCTGGGAGACAGCACAGGGGAATCACATTTGGGTGTCACACACTCTCCAGCACAAAAAGGCATCTGCTAGAATGATTTAATACACCCAGCATACACAGGGCACCCTCAAACCTCACTGAGAAAGTGAGAAACAAATCAGTTACGCTAAAATAATCACAGAACTCCAGGTCAAACCTGACAGCAGAGGAAATGACAGAGTTCAGTCACCCAGGCAACCCTGACGTATTTCTTTCTCCATGTTAAGCAACTCAAACCAGAAACATATCGATGACATGAACTTTTCAGATGCTCAACTTCAGCAGTGTGGGAGGATCCCAGTTGGCCTGAGCACCTGCAATCCACACAAGGCCTTGGCTCTGCAACACCTGTGACCATAAACAAGCATGATCCGAAGGAAGAGGAATCCTTCAAATCCTTAGGGACCTCTTCAACAACTAGTTAGGGGTGGTTAGTGCTGTTTATTCAGGTATCATAGAAGTTCTTAAGGCTGTATGTTAAGTATTGGGGTGCAAAAACATGCCAGTCTGTGTCTCCAATCCGTCACAGATCGAAGATGATTCCTGTAAACCACATTCAGACAAAACCATTCTGAAATTAATTACAGATATTACACAAAAAACTGAAGTTTGGCTACAGATATTTTTGTACATTGAAGGGTAGATCACTCACTAGCTGTGTACAAGCTCGGGTATACAGACCAGACACAGAAGCGTGGCTAGCAGCATGTACAAACCATCTCCTAATTCTCAGTTACCACATTAAACCTTCTTTGATAAAATCTCCTAGATCTACTTAAAGGGCAGGAACACTCCTTGCCATTGTACCAGGCCTGCCCCCACACCAGTGTCAGTGCTGCTGTGGACCCAGCCCAGCACTGACCAGTGCTTTGGTCTCAGGATGAGCCATGAGCCACAGGAGCTGGTGGCACAACCAAGCAATTATCCTGCCCGGTCAGCCTTCTGGGTAACTGCCACAGACACTGAGATACTGTGGAAAACACACAAGTGGGTCCTGAAGCAGACAGAATGCCAGTGACAGCCTTTCCAGGGGACTACATGGCTTTGTAAGAAAGACCAAACTTATCTACCAAAAAACTGGAGTTTCACTCAGAGCAGGTCAGAACATTCAGGATGGTTCATTCAGACTTTAAGGTTCCTCACACTAAAAAGCAGCTTAAACTCACCCTCCTGTGAGGTACTTTCTTTTAAGCACTGATGTGACAGGAGCAGGAGGTGGCTCTTGTGGAGGTCAAGCCTGGAGGAGCTTGTCCATGCAGCAGTGGTGCATGAACTGCCCTAGCAGAGTGCTCAGGGGGCCAAGCACGAGCTACGCTGAGAAGGACACAAGAAATGGTACCTATCCTTGAAAATCTTGTGCTTGCCCACATTTGTCTGGATTTTCAGTCACTGCTCCCTAGCTCCAGGGACATTCTCCTGGGAAACACCAAGTTTCTACTACAAACCACGGAGGCACCAGATTTCTTAACAAAAAGTATCTCAAGAATGAGTGACAGAAACAAGCAAACAACAACCAAAAAATGCATTTGCTGCAGCTGCCTGTAACACAGTCTCACTGCCTCCAAGGCACACAAAGAACACGGTCACATCTCAGCACAGGGCCGTGTTCCAAAGCCAGACCTGTAATTGTGCTGAATTATCATTTGCCATGGCATTCTTGGGAGGCTGCAAGGGAGGAATGCCCCACCTGCTGCATTGATCAGTGCCTGTCTCAGCACTCACCGGGCCACTTGGCTCCAAAGGCTTCGGGAAAAAGTCTCCATTGCAGAGATTTTGCAGAGTTATGCTCCAGCAAGTAAACAACTGCTCCAGAGCCAGAGAGCTAAAACATTTCCCAAGCAATTCCCTTCCAGAAGGCACATGTGAGCAGAGATGTCAAGCTTGGCAGACGGGGAGCTGTATCTTAGGAATAACATTTTCCTTTCTGTAATCTTTCAATGGATCCCAGAAGAAAATCCCAGCTCCCTAAAAATCAAAGACTGAGGCAATGTACAAGTTTACCAAGACATGCAGGCACATACAACAAAAGCTGTTAAGGATTAGATAGAGCAGAAGGAACTTGTTGGAACAAGTATTACCAGCAGCCCAGGAGCAGCATTCTCCAAGGACTGCCTGGAAAGTTAAGCTGTGCTGCAAGGAACAATCTTTCAGCAAACCAGCTTTCCAGAACAAACTGGCAGGGAGCAGGAAAGAGCAGCAGCAAAATCTTCAGGTAATTTGACTGGCACTGCACAGGGCAGATGGATTTTTGCCAAAAGACGAGCCCTCCCCCACTTCTGAGGGGGGCAATTACACTCTATAAGGCTTCAAATGAAAAAAAAAAACAAACCAAAAAACCAACAAAACCACAAAATCTTGCACTTCCATACTTATATTGGGCATTACACCTTGTTTGGGAGAAGGGGCTGTTGTCACTTGAAGGAGGGCTAAGCATGTGTCACTACATTGCAATCGTGGGCCCTCATCACAGTTGACCACTTGTTGGTAAGTTTTATCCCACCTGAAAAATAGCACATCTGGTGACCCCACACTCACACCATTGTCCTGCTCCTATGGACTGCCACCAGCCTCATCTTCCACACCCAGCACTTCACTGTCCTCCCATCTACAGCACCCTGCCATGCCCAGCTGCCTTCCTCCCTCTTCTTCACCAAGCCCTCACCTAGGCCAGATCATTTAAGGACTAATGGAATTAAAAGGTAAAAAGACTCTGTTAAAAGAAAGACTGATGGACAAAAGCCACCCAGTGCTCCTCTGGTTTCCATGCTAGACTCCACCACAGCCTCTGAACAACTGTGGTTCAGCTTCTGTTGGTTATTTTCTCCTCTGCGTTAAGGGAAGCCAGTGAGGTTGTCAGCAGCTGGGACAGAGAACATATCGCTGCTGCCAGGACTAAGCAAATCACTAACACCTCATAAATGCACTTGGGGGCATATGAGGTGATGGCAAGAGTCCAGCAGTCTAACCCTAACCCCAGCTACTCTGGATTTCAACAGCCAGACCCTCCCTCCCCTTGCAGGGCAGCAACTTCCAAGAAACCAAAATAATCCCAACTTAACAGAAAGCAGCACCTACAACATCACTAAAGACTAACACACAATTCTTCATTTTTTAGCACCAGAAGGTTTAACGGGGAATTGTAAAATTTCAGGCATGTGAACTTAGGAGTAAACACCATGGGCTTTCTCAGCATGGGCAACAGAAAGCAGCCTTCTTTCTTCTCAGACTGACGTCGACGGCTCTGTGCAGCACAGAGAGACCCAGATTCCAGACTGAGCATCCCCCATGCACAAACCCGCAGCGGGCTGAAGGTCAGGCAGAAGTATCCTTTGCTCACAGCTAAGATGCTGAGTTTAAGCTTTATGTTTCCTTTTGCTTTCTGGCATGAAAATCAGTTATTTCTCAATAAGCAAAGACAGGGAAATTTTTGAATGTCTTCTCAAACCATCGTCTTGAAATTACCATTACCAAGAGTCAAAAGCAAACCTGTGTAAAGCGGTCCCACCAGATGTTCCTTTCCAGAGAAAGGATTTCTTTGTGAAATTAAAGAAAGCTCTCCTGATAGTGATTTGGGCCTTTACCTGTAAGAAGCTACAATTCTGACAAGTCTGAGCCAAAAAATCTTCAAGGATACAGGGAGACTCCAGCACAGTCCAGAGAGACACAAGCAAACAGCTAATGTGACTATTTTAGAAACTGACCATTGCTTTTTTGTAGATCTGACTACAGAAAAAAAAAACAAACCACAAAAGCTGGTTGAACATGCCAACGAGCTACAGACTTTTAATTTTTACCAAAATAAGTGTTCACATAATTTTGTATCCTACAAAGGGAAAGACAGCAGCTTTGGGAGAATACACAGGATGTTTCACTGAGAAAGACGAGTCCTTAACGTTGCTCCTCGCTGTCTCAAACTTGCTCATACTCACGGATGCGAGAAATACAACAACCAGTGCCAACTGCTCCAGCGGGGTTTATGCACTTCTACTTTATCCAAAACCCTCAACACCTTCCTCCCACGAGTAATCTCAAAGCTGGAAGGAATTATCCTCTTATCCGCGGAGGGGAGGATTACAGAGAAGCCCCGCGACACACCCCTGGCAAGGACACTTCTGCCTTTCGGGCTGGTTAATTCTTAACTTCAGCTGAATTACTGCGGGGAAGGGACAGGCTGCACACCCAGAAAAGCTGCTCTTTAAAAAGCAATTGAAGCCCTTCAACAACAGCACCTTCCTAGAAAACACAGATTCTTCCGGAATTCACAGAGGTTACACCCTGGCAGTCTGTGGAACAGCTGGATTTCCCCCAATTGTACAGTGGGGCAGGACAGCTGTAAAGTCATTATGAAGCAACAATGAGTTGATGGGGTTTATATTAACTAAAGCAGATTAAAAAATATGTTTTTAAAGGCATGTTTCTTTTAATTTCCCCTTTAAAATTCTCTATTAGAGCTACACTACATACAAATAGGACACATTATCAGTATGGCTCTGCTCAAACAACACAGAGATACTAAAACTCCAGGAGCTGCAGTACTATCTTAGCAGGCACCAAAATGCTGCATCAGCATTTATCAGCAGCTCCACATTAAGTTCCTTCATCCAAACACATCCAGTTCAAAACGGAGAAATCAATAAAGCTAAGACAACCCACTTTTTCTTTTACTTTACAAACTTAAAAAAAGATGCAAGCAGAGTTTCACAGCTCTAAAAATACCAAGGAACAGTGAAAACAAAAAAAACAGGCAGGTCCATTCCTCAGCTGGAGAGACATCTTTGATTTATCCAGTTTATCTTAAATATAAAACATGCACCTATTAAATTTACTCTAAGCCCACAAAATCAAATCGAGCCGATTTCATTTATTCCACATCTTTAAACCACTAAATGTCTAACCTGCCTTCACCTAATGCACCTTGATGAAAATAGACTAAAGGAAGCAAAACAAACAAAACCTCTTGCAAATCTGTATAACTGCGTGTTAAGATAAAGCCAGTCTGGAAGTCAGAGCTCTGCGGTCACATGTGACGGGGCACACGTCCAGCCAAGCCTGCCAACAGGATTTGGGAGTGAGCAGGGAAGAAAGCGGAGAGCTGGAATAGCCCACAACCCCCTTTGCCTCTCCTGGGCACCTGAGATTAACCACACACTCCCTACATACCGACCCAAACTTTGACAACATTTGCTAAAAATGAAAACAAGTTTTTACAGTAATTTTCCCTGGCATTTAAACAGTTTCAGCTGTGCTTCTTTCTATGATGGTTTTCTGTTTGCTGGTTAAAGTCAAGTGTTTTTAACTGCCCTAATCAGAAGGCAGCTGATTCCCACCCACAGCTGCTGTCGTTCTGCCCTCCCTCATTGTTCCTGACAAGAAGTTTCTGTTCTCTTCCCCTACTAAAGCCACTTTAAGTTAGTCCATTCCCAGGCTGAAAAACTACAAATGACTTTCATGCTGGAAAGTCATTGCAGAACAGCTACAGCAACAGCATCTGAGCAGGGACCTCAGCCCTTGTATGGGCACAAATTCTCATCTCTGCTTTCCTATAAGATAAATCACCCAGCTGTACATTTCCCCAAAGTGATACATGATTAAAACACAGAGTAAAACCAAAGACTGATGGTGCCGTTACATACGCATCAATATAACAAAAGAACATCCAGCATCCAGTCCACAGGACACTTCACTATGTTCCACCCTCCTCATGGTATCTGGGGATGCATTTCAGAAGCCACACCGAACTTCAGTCTCAGGCACCACTGCCAAACAGATACAGACACATTTCTGAGGTGTTCCACCAGTTTCATAAACTGTCTGCCAAAATAATGCGACTCCACAGAGCAGCAGCAGGACCAGGAGAGCACACCTAGCCTGAGGAAGCAAGAACTATCTTCCAGTGAGACACCAAACCTTCTGAAGAGAACGAAAATGCACCCAAGCACTCTTCCCAATCAGAATTTAATAAGTAGGATTCAATCTGGGGGCTTGAGGGGGATTCAATCTTCCAAAGTGGGGGGGAGAAGTCAGTTTTAGTCAAACTACATGCACTCTCTGGGAGCTGTCAGTGAGAAAGACAAATGGGAAAGGCGAAAAGTTTTTACCGAGCTGTGCCAGGCTGAGCTGTGACAGCTGCGTTCCTCTCACCACGTTCCTACCCTCTCTCGAGCAAGCATTTGCACTCATGCAACCACATGGTGTGCCACTTAGAGAGCTGAGCCAGCTGAAAGCTAACCTGCCAGAAAAAGCGGGGGGTTGTTTTGGTTTGGTTTTTTCCCCCCAAATTAACTCTCTGTGCTGACTTACAACTCGTCACATAGGCAGAAGAACACGTGGCTGGAGTCACGGAAGCCCCAAACCACACTGGCTCAAGCTGCTGCAGACCTGCAGCACGGACAGACTGCCAACCACCACCACAAATGGAGAGGGACACTGCAAACACAACTCCCGTCTGCAGCGAGAGCAATAGATCACGCTCTTCAGACTCCAGTCACCGTGGCATCCACTGGGATATATCAGGACAACCTGAGGGACTATCGGGCAAGCCAGCTCTCCCATCTCCCTTTCTCTTTGCTGGAGTTCGTTTGACTAAAGAGAATGGGAACACCAGGCTGCCACCTGCAGAAGATGGAAACGGAGTTCAGCTCTTTCAACAGAACTGTGCAGGTGCCTGTTCCCAGAGCGAGAGGAGAAGACAACACTGAGCCTCTGGAGCAGTACCTGCTTTCCCTTTTCCAAACTCCAGCACAGGTCCTCAATCCCTGCATGGCCACAGCACCAGCCCTGCTCCGGGACACAGCACCCTTTTTAAAGGGAGCCTCTTGAAAGCCAAGAATGCCTGCTATGAACGAGTTATTTATACAGAGCCGGAGCGCAGGCAGGTGACAAAGAAT
>NW_010334164.1:0-270 GCF_000700745.2 Antrostomus carolinensis
AGGGAACTCAGCATACTTGTGCTCCAGACCCCACGTTGACAGGGGTTCCCTCCCCACCGTTGCTCTCCGGGCTCTTGCCACGCACCCCGCAGAGCCCAGCACCCAACCGGGGCCGTCCCAACCACAGCCACGTGCAGCAGAAGCACCAGCCAGGAGCGACACAGGAGCCAGATGCAAAACTAAATAAAGCCAACGATTAATCCAGACCCCACTTCAGCCCCCGTCGCCCACCGTCATGCACCGGAGACGGATTTTTCCAACAGCTCTGCC
>NW_010334164.1:374-634 GCF_000700745.2 Antrostomus carolinensis
AAAGCGCCCGTGGGCGGGAGAGTGGGCGATGCGGCACAATGGGCATCTGTGCCGCGCTGGCATTTCGGTAATGCCGCTCAGAAAAGCCCCTGAATCAGCTGATGGGAATTGGGCGCTGGGCTGGCCCAATGCTTAGCGCCGGCTTACTTAGCTCCATCTGCATTTGAACTAATTCCAATCAGCAGGATCCGATTTAGTTCAAGCTGCTCTGGCTCTTTCGTGGCAGGAAAGACAACACTCAGCAGTTTTGTCAAACAGCC
>NW_010334164.1:645-1268 GCF_000700745.2 Antrostomus carolinensis
CAGCCTCTGCCCAGCCTGCGCCGACGGCCCCACCGCCACACAGCCGGCGGCACAGCCGGCACCGCGGCACATGGGGAGAGCGTTCTGCTCCTAATGATACCAGGAGCAGGGTCCCTTGGGGACACCAGAAGGATCCCTTGGGAATGCCAGGAGTGGGGTCACTTAGGGACACTAGGAGAAGGGTCTCTTGGGGACACCAGAAGAAGGGTCCCTTATGGACAACAGAAGGGTCCCTTAGGGATGCCAGGAGTGGGGTCCCTTGAAGATACCAGGAGAATGGTCCCTTAGGAACACTAGAAGGATCCCTTGGGGACACCAGCAGCAGGTTCCCCCAGGAACCCCAACCCCACATCACCACTCCCCAGCCCTACCATCATCCTCCTCCATCCATCCCCAGCTCCTCTCTGACCTCTCCTTCCCACCCAGGGCCGGTTAATTTCCAAGCTCTATCTCTACATCGCACTATTTATAAGCCCAAGGTCTTTGTGACTTTAATAAAAAAAACCCAAACCAACCACCCCAGCCTCTATGTCTAAAGCCCCCATGACGGAGGGTTTGGCACCTCCTCTGACATCAGTGGCTGATAAGTCGGGCTTATCTCCTCCGAGAGCCCCACGAAGGTC
>NW_010334164.1:1348-1657 GCF_000700745.2 Antrostomus carolinensis
CAGCTGTCGATAGAGGCTTTCGCAGGCGAGGATTTAGATAAAAGAAAATGTGATGGGAGGAGGGGGCAGAGAAAAAAAATAAAAAGAAAAGGAACTTTTAAAGTCTCAGCCTGAACTGGGTCTGTGCTGCTGGCCGGGAGCACAAGGGTGGAGGGGAGGGTGGGGTTGGGCAGGAGCTGGGAGAAGCAGGAGCCAAGGTCACCGTCACCAGCCGGGCTCGGTGCAGCGCGTGCGCATCCTTCCTGGGGGGCTGGGGGGGACCCCTGGGGGGCAGGAGCATAAAAAAGGGAATTTTGGGGGTTGGGAGAG
>NW_010334164.1:1788-2024 GCF_000700745.2 Antrostomus carolinensis
CGGCTATTAAAAGACAGCGCTGGGTTCGGCACAAGGACAGGAGGTGACGGGGTCACCCTGGCTAGGAGAGGCACAAGAGGTTTCTGACAGCGCCAGACAGACGGGAGGATGGACAGACAGCGTGGGAGCGAGGCCAAGGCTGGCACCGACCCTCACAAAACGGCAGCGCTGATATATCAAGCGAAAGCCCTCGCCGGTGCCTGGGGTGCCAAGTACAACAAACCTGCTCGCCGCGG
>NW_010334165.1:0-1239 GCF_000700745.2 Antrostomus carolinensis
CCCAAACCAGTCTGGGATTCTCTGACTGTGCTCCCATTCCAGATGATTTTTTAACGATTCTTTAGGGCTGAAAGAATGCAGAGTCACAATTTCAGAGGTGACATTCGTGACGTGGAATGTGCTGGTCTGACTGTGCAAAGGGATGTTTTTTGCACCCTTAGCGAGCGATGGCGTTGGGCAGAGTTTAGGAATGAGGCATCTTGAAGCTGGAAAGTTATCACAGTTGCATCTCTGAGTCAGTAACCCCCAGGGAAGAGGTTCGTAAGAAGAATATATTTATTTAGCTCTGCTCCTGCCATTTCTACTTGCTCCAGCCAAACCTTTTTCTGGTATCTGTGATGGCAGAAGAGCTTGACCTGTTTCCACTTCCAGAGTCACCTTTTAAGTGTGAGGTTAGTGGTTTCATTTCCCTCATCTTTGCTCCCAAAGGATCTTGGAATCATGTTTTTCAGCTGCAAGTTGCTTTGGCTCCTGCTCAGCCTCATCCCTGGTCCTGCTGAGGGATGACACAGGGGTAATTCTTCTTTTCCTTTCTACTTCCAGGTTTCTGAACAGACAGGACAACCCAGACTCTTCATTTCCTTCCCAGGTTGGTTAGAAAAGGGGAGACAGTGGTTGTGGATTTGCCACCTCAGGAGAACAGCACTGCATTGGTTTGCTGGGAAGTGATAACGAGGCTTGGTAGAAAAAGATTTAAAGTTTTAGAAGATTTAAAAAGATTTAAATTTTTTTTTTTTAAATTAAAGAAAATTCTCTTAGAAAGAAAAATTAACTTCTGTGGAACTTTCTGGTGGAGTCAGACCTCACTCTCTGCCAAGAGCCTCTCATTGATTAATAGATTGATTTGTTTTTTCTCTGACAGCGTGGTCATGATAAGAGATGGGATGGTTTCAGGCAGACTCTCAAAACAACTTCACATTCAACTCTCTAATTGTTTATTTTTAATAAATTAATTCAGCTAATTAGACCTTTTTTTCCCCTTTGGTTTAAAAAAAGGTACTCCCCTCTTGTGTCACCTCCCCAGTGAGATGATGGCAGCATTTTTTTTCCTGCAGTCATGAAAGGGAGGATAATTGAACAGAAAGAAAACACCTTTGTTCTTCAAACCTTGTCTTTGTGCCTCTCTGTCCAAACGCCTCTCGCCTTAGGTTTGTGCTGTGTGTGATTCAGTTGCAACCACTTGGAACTTTGTTGTTTAATTTTCTTTAATAATATAATAATAAAAATTTTTTCTATAAT
>NW_010334166.1:0-204 GCF_000700745.2 Antrostomus carolinensis
GTGCCACTGCTCTGCCTGAGTCCCACATCCCCACCATGCCCCTTACCTTGTGCTGGCCCTGCTTGGAGGTGCCCGGTAGAAGAGCTGGTGGGAGCTGCGGGGTTCTGTGGGGTCCCAGCTCCACTTGCAGCGCACATGCCGCAGGTCAGGGGTGCTGCAGCACAGCCCGATGTCTCCTGGGCAGGCAAGAGCCAGGGCAGAGAA
>NW_010334166.1:735-1828 GCF_000700745.2 Antrostomus carolinensis
GGCTGCCACGACACGCAGAGCTGCCCCACAGCCCCGGCCCAGCGGGCTGTGATGTTTGCCGGAGGGGCAATGAGACCTGTGGAGAATGTGCCCAGGCATTTGGCCTCCTGTGGCAACCCCTGTCTGGGCACCACCTGGTCCTGCCAGGGGATGCCTGGTGGTCTCCCCAGGGCTGCCTCTGTGCCCAGTGAGCAGGGTGCAGGGTGCTGCCAGCCCTCGTGGTGGCCAGAAGGGCAGGGGAGCCAGGTCTGGGGACTGTCCTGGGGTTGTAGGGGTATTTTCTGGTGGGAGGGAGTCACCCACCGCGTCCACACTGAGCTCCCGCCAGTACTTGGTCTGGTTGGTGGTGGCATCCAGGACGCGGAGGTGGAGCTGGGTGAAGAGCCGCACATCCTGGCTGGGGAAGACGCAGACGTGCCGTGTCCCACTGGCCCCGTGGTGCCATGTGGAAACTGTGCATGCCGTGGGCACATCCCTGAGAAATGGAGAGCGGGATCCTGCAGCACCCCATGCCTCCTGCCCAGGGCCAGGCTGGAGGAGAGGGGACCTGGAGCATGGCACTGTGACCTCGATGTCACCAGCTCCTTCTCTGTGCCCCCATCGACTGCAGGGCACCATCCCCATGGGACTGAGGGACAGTCACAGTCCCAGTCCTGCCACAGGGTGTGTGGTGGCTTCTGTGTAGCTCCCAAGGGCTCTCCACCATCTCTCCTTGCTGCGGGGAGCCACTGGCGTGGCATGGAGAGCTGGGGCACCCTGACCTTGCTGCTCTCTGTGCAGGCATAGGGGAGGCTGGGCTGTGTCCCCACCACCTCCTACCTGCTGTACCAGTAGTAGAAGTGGCGTGTCCCACTCATCGCCTCCTCCTCATCCCAGAAGCAGGTGAGGTCCTCAAAGGAGCGGGAGAAACAGAGAATGTTCTCGGGCACTCCCACCAGCAACGCAGCATCTGGGAGGAGCGTGGACATGAAGGAGCCCCTGGACGCAAACCTGTCCCTTTCCCACCTGTGTCACCTCGCTGCATGCCCTCTGGACAGCTCGCCCCTGAGGCCAGTCTGCAGCACCCGGGGCAGCGTGGACACAGACGTGGTGC
>NW_010334166.1:1889-2836 GCF_000700745.2 Antrostomus carolinensis
GGCCCGGCCCCGCCCGCGCCCCGGGGTCCTGGGTGGCAGCGTGGCTCCCTGCCCGACGGTCCCAACCTCTCCCCCCCACCAGCACGCGGGGTCCTTTGGGACAAACAAACATCCCGAAATAGCCCTGCGGTCAGAGGGGGCTCAGGGCCTGGCCCCGGCGATCGGGGGGAAGCACCCCTGCCCTGCTCACGCCGGAAGGCGCGCGGAAGTGTGATAAGGAGGAGCAGTGCCCCCGAGAGAGGGAAAGGGCCTCGGGGCTGGGATGGGAGTGTGTGGTCCTAAGCAGGGGGGGATGCTCCCACCCCAGCCTGAGGACTGCGTGGTTCTGTGCCCCACTTAGCAAGCCACCCTCCCAGTTGTTGCAGGGATGAATTGGAGCATGACACCCTGCAGCATCTCCATCCCAAGCACTGGTGGCTCTGCTGGCACATGGGTGCCTGCTCCCATTGTCAGGGAAAAGGGGACAGCCCCAAGATGCAAATGTGTGAAGCACAGGGGTGGCCTTGGTGCCTCCAGCAGTGCTCCAGCACTCCCTTCTCCCCCATTGCCTCTGCCCTGGGACCTGCTCCAGCCCTCCTCCTCCTCCTGGGATGTGCTCCCTTCCCCAGGGGCTGCCCCCAGATGCAGGACCCCACAACAAGTCCCCTGCAAGTGCCTGTCCCTGCTCCATGTGCTGAGTGCATCTGTTCTCTGCTATGCACCCCTCTGTGCTGTCAGTTGAGCCCATCCATTTGAGGGACAGTCCCCAAATGTCCTTGCCACCTTCTTGGTGTCCCTCTGCTCTCCCTGTCCCTTCCCTTGCCCTGATTCCCCAGTCCTGTTCCTCCTTTCCCAGCCCAACATTGTCTTCCTCCCCCAGCCCATGTTCCCTCTCCACAGACCACAGCTCTCCCACCTGCTCTTCCCTTTTTGCACTCCATTGCCCCCACCCCAGGCCTCACACCAAC
>NW_010334166.1:2952-3662 GCF_000700745.2 Antrostomus carolinensis
CAGGCCTTTCCCGAGGAAGAGCAGCCACATGGCTGGGCAGCCCGCCTCAGCCACCCTTGGGCAGCGGCTCGGGGCACAGCGATGCTGCAGAGGCTGTGAGCAGAGGGAGTAGATCCTAACCCTGTCCTTCCTCCCACTGCCCCTACGGGGGACTCAAAACATGCTCCTGAGCCTGCCCTGCCAGAGTCCTGGGGTGGGTTGGTGAGATGAGCAGGTCAACAGGGTTATATTCAGTTAGTGCTTTTTACAGTGTTATAGAAAGTGTTAAAAGCGCTAAGGAGGGGCTCAAAGAAGGAGGCTCGGACAGACCCGAAACGGGAAAAAGCAGGGAAGTGGCTCTTCCAGGCACAGCGAGCCAGGCTGGGGCCAGCTACCAGCTGAGCTGAGGGTGCTCGGTGGGGCAGGAAGATCATGGCAACTCTGGCAGGTGAGTATTACCGGCAGTGCCGCAGCATTACCCGCGGTGCAGAGTTGTGCCATCAGAAGTCAGCTTCGATTTTGCTCAGACCTCGTCATTGTAACTCCTAGAGCTTTTGATGAATGGGGAGCCCCTCTGCCACCTGCGCAGGGCTGGAAGCCACAGGCTGCCATCCCAAAGGGGCACCCAGGTCCTGCCCGCAGAGGGCAGGGATGTCCCTTTGCTCCAGGTGCCCCAGGGTGTCCCACGGGTGGGAAGGGGAGTCCATAGCCCAGCTTGAACACCCCCATGT
>NW_010334166.1:3778-3993 GCF_000700745.2 Antrostomus carolinensis
GAAGGGGAGTCCATAGCCCAGCTTGCACGCCCCCATGTATCCTCCAGGGCTGCCCCCCTCCCCACCCCAGCAGGTTCTGGCTGTCGTAGAGTGCTCGCTGCCCGTGCCCGGTGTGACAGCTCCTTTTTGGCTCATCCTTTGGGGGAGAAAATGGCCCCAAGGACCTACCTTGGGATGTCACCGGCTCGGGGGCTGACGGCGGGCTGCGGAGGCTG
>NW_010334166.1:4200-4452 GCF_000700745.2 Antrostomus carolinensis
CCCCCGTCCGGCGCCCCCTCGCCCCCCAGCCACAGTGCCAAGAGAGACTGCTCCTATCAGATAGGCAGCACGTCCTGCCCTTGTGGCTACTGCCATGCTGGGAGGCTGGAGTAGGAAGAAAAACAACCCCTGAGAAACCAGGGAGGCCCCAAGATGGGGCAGGCAGGGCAGGGCAGGCTGTTGGGCGCTGCAGGCAGGTGGGAGTGTGGGGCACAGGGTGGCTGCTCCAGCTCCATGCTGCCCTGTGCCACC
>NW_010334167.1:0-6882 GCF_000700745.2 Antrostomus carolinensis
CTGCCATGCCACTCCCCTCATTGCCATGCTGTCCCCCTCATTGCCATGCCGTCCCCCTCATTGCTACTTCTCTACACTCCCCATCTATCCCTGCACATAGAATCATAATCACAGACTGGTTTGGGTTGGAAGGGACCTTCGAAGGCCATCTAGTCCAACCCCCCTGCAGTAAGCAGGGACATCTTCACTAGAGCAGGTTGCTCAGAGCCCCATCAAGCCTGACCCTGAATGTCTCCAGGGATGGGGCCTCCACTACCTCTCTGGGTAACCAGTTCCAATGATCCACCACCCTCATACTGAAGAACTTTTTCCTCATATCCACATGCCTGGTGGCAATCGCAAAGTGCAATATCCCTTACGGCACCGGCCGAGACAGCTGATGGGCTTTGACGGGCAAAGCAACAGTGACCCAAGAGCCCTCTCCACTCCTCACCCCAGGTGCCTGCTCACCCAGGAGAAATGCCCATTGCACAGAGAGATTCAGAAAGAGAAGAGGAACCTGCCAGGAGGACACGTTCAAGGTTCAGCTCACGCCAAGGAGGAAAGCCTCACTGCCTGTGCAGATGAGCTGTGGTGTGCGGCCAGGGATGCCTGGTGGGTCCCTGGGCAGGAGAAGGTCAGAGCTCCCACATCCTCCCACCAGCCCTGGCTGCAGGGTAGGACCTGCAGTGCCCCGTGGCTCTTCTGGCCACGGTCCCGCACACAAAGCACAGGGGAGCAGGTTCCTCACCAGAACAGCAGCAGCAAGCAAGACAAGAGTCAGTAACCAATCTTGGAAAGCTTTGGCCTTCAAAACAACAATTCCCTCTCCACAGGCTGCTCTTCAGGTGGTGCGAGCAGAATCATAGAATCATAGACTGGTTTGGGTTGGAAGGGACCTTAAAGATCATCCAGTTCCAACCCCCCTGCCAGCAGCAGGGACACCTTCCACTAGACCAGGTTGCTCAAAGCCTCATCCAACCTGGCCTTGAACACTTCCAGGGAGGAGCAGCCACAGCTTCTCTGGCCAACCTGGGACACTGTCTCACCACCCTCACAGTGAAGAACTTCTTCCTAATATCTCATCTAAACCTCCCCTCTTTCAGCTTAAACCCTTTTCCCCTTGTTTTGTCATTAACTGTCCTAATGAAAAGTCCTTCCCCAGCTTTCTTGTAGCCCCTTCAGGTACTGGGAGGCCGCTATAACATCTCCCTGGAGCCTTCTCTTCTCCAGGCTGAACAGCCCCAACTCTCTCAGCCTGTCCTCACAGCAGAGCTGCTCCAGCCCTCGCATCATCCTGGTGGCCCTTCTCTGGACTTGTTCCAGCTGCTCCAGGTCTCTCTTGTGATGGGAGCTCCAGAACTGGATGCAGTATTCCAGGTGGGGCCTTACGAGAGTGGAGAGAATACAGAGCACGAGTCAAGCTCAGCCTCAGTGAAGTTTTGGAGTACATGCAGCAAGCTCATTTTGAAGAAGCACCATGCGCTGCACCTTGCAGATCCCAGCCTCTAGCGTGCAAAGCGTGCCGAGTCCTGCAGCGCATCCTGGCACCGCGCAGATCCCACACTGCCTGCAAGGCTGGAGCGCTCCCGAGCCACGGGCACCAACTCAGAGTGGAGCTGCTTGGACCAGCTATTTCCTCCAACCTCTGCAACCTCCAACACAGCTGCTCAGGAGGAACACACAGGGCAGAGAGACGCATCTAAAGCCCAAATTCACTACAACAGCCGCAGCCCCCACGACTTTCATCCGGCCGTACGGTTTGGTTCTCAGGAATGGAATCACTGAGGGCTGATGCCATCTGCTGCCCCGCAAACAGAGGGTCCCACTGCCACGCCAGTGACTCGGACAGTGGCAAATCACACGGTTTTCTGCTTTCAAGCAGGGCATGTCTGAAGATATCTTACCCAGAGCGACTGTTTCATTTCAAGACTCCCCATACTCAATGCCAACGAGGGAAGAGTCGCTTTGACTCTCCTGCTTTTTGTGGGTGAAGCTTTCAGCAACAAAACCGAGCCCATGACTGCTGCAGGTAGCCCCTTGCCCGCATCTGCTGCCAGGAGACCCCTGAGCCAAATGCCAGAGAGGAGGCCAGGAGAGCACCAAGCTGCCTGGGCTTCCTCGCAGCACTTAGAGCAGCTTGAAGCCTAATGCTCATGGATTTCCAACTACTTCTCAAAAAGGCCTTATTGCTTCTTTGAGAAGCCTTCTGCACACACCCTGCCTGGGTTAGCATCCCAGAGACCCACAAAGCAGCAGGAGAACCCCTGAGTGAACACACAGGTGCTGCTCCTCTCCCACTTGCAGGACTCCACCTTTACCTGGCACCAAAAGTCATCGACACAAGAGACCTTACCATGGCACCTTCCAAGCAATCTGCTGGAAATCCCCATTTAAGGAGTCCAATTTATTTACACATTTATTTAGAACCAGTTTCTTTGTCTGCAGATCAAGATTTCGTTCCAGAGGGTGCCCGAGACTCCACTGCCACCCATTCCCCCTGCACAGCCCTGGCCCCACTTTGACTCTGGCACAATGATTTGATCATAGATATGATGAGAAGCTCTTGACTTTGAGTAGCATGAGTTTGCATCCTCTCTAATCTGCTGGTGTGAGCTGGGCCAGAGCTGGTTCTGTTCAGCAGCTGGAACAGCGCTGGGGTTTGGGTTCAGCTGGGATTTGTCAGGAGAGAAACGCTGAGAACATCCCCATGTTGCATTTGTGTCCCTGGCACTGAAGGACTTTGTGTTTGTCCGTCTGCAAGCGCAAGATCTCAGGGGGGAGGGATATTGCCATGGATCAGCTCCATGGGCATTGGGCTCTGCCAAGGGGCTGTTCCATCTCCTGTCCCCCATGGACAGGAGATCCATGAGGGGCTCTTCCTCTCTTGCTCTCTCTGGCTTTCGCTCGGGCTCTGGCTCTCCCGGGATTGCGGTTTCGGGTCGAGATTGTGGCTCCTCCGGGATCGTGATCTGGGAACGGGCCGGGCTGGGTCGGCGGGTGGTGAGCAATGGCACTGGGTGTCACTCATTTGCATATTGTATTACTATTATTATTTTAACATCATTATTATTTTAAGTGGGGTTTTTTTATTTCCATGATTAAATTTTTCTTCTCTCACCCTACAAGTCTCCTTACCCTTGCCCCCCAGTTCTCTCCCCTGTCCCCTGGGGTGGGTAGTGAGTGAACGGCTGGGTTTGGCTGCAGCCCAGTGAAACCACCACCCCCCCGCCCCCAACCATCGCAGCACTCATACAGGACTGCCTGCCCTTGAGGAGAAACAGTCCCCAACCAACCTGCACACTGAGGCTTCACACAAAGCAAAGCCTCCAGCTCCTCTGGTCAGCCCTGGGCAGGGTTGGCAGAAGGGGACAGTGACTGACCCACCATTTCAAGTGCTGTCACTAACCTCACCCGTCCCAGTGCTCTGCCCGCTCTATCGCAACCCAGCTCAGGAGGCAGATGCCTGCAGACCTCGAGAAAAACATGCAAACTGCTTACTCAGTGATGCTAACCATCCTAATTTCCTCTCTCCTCGGGACTGAGGGGTGCAGAGTTCAACACTCCCCCTCCCGCAGCTCCATCTCACCCCCCACCCATCCAAAAGCCCATGTTCTCCTATTAAACTTCACAAGCTGCCCTGGTTTTCCCTCTCTCAGCATCTCCTTCAAACACACACACGCTCACTCTATGCAAGAGACAGGAGAGCGAACAAGCTTCATCAACAGAAGAGAAAATTAAGACAGCAAACTCTCCCTACAGATCATCTTTAAAGTTGGTTTTTTTTTTTAAATTGTCCTTCTTTATTAGTCCCAGACAGAAATCTGAAACCCCCTTTTAAAAAAAAACAGAGATATATAATGATTTTCAAAGCCGTGTCACATAATTAATGTCACATTTATCTCTTCAGCTGTAGAGATAAAAAGAAACCATCTATCCGTGTCCTCGTTATTTTTTATTCTCCTTTTAAAGCCAATGTTTAAATCCATGGGACAGGGGTACCCTAAAGGAGGGGGAAAGTCTGACTTTCCCTTTACCCCACACAAGGATGGTGATAGCAGGTTTCTCCCTCCCCTCTTGCCCATTCCCTTTACTCCATCGCTGCGGATCGTATCCCCTTAGCACAGGCTGAGTATCCCCTTAGCAAACCTCTCCCTCTTCAGCTCCCCTCCCACCCTCTTCTGCCCACCACCCAAAGTTCAACAGGGGACGTTGCACCAGCCAGGAGTTTTTCTCAGCTGAGCAAAGGGCCAACCTTTCATGGTCCCCTGCGACACACAGACTGGCTCCCACAGTCACATTACTTTTTAAAAGCCATGTACATTTTAAAAGCCACATACACCATTAGCACAGTTTTGATTCATCTCATATTGCGTTCTGCTTCATTTAGGGGGATGCCGTCCACATTAAAATGATATTTAACACCACGCCGCTCCCTCGGGGCCGCCGGGAACACCTCTGAGCTGCAGCGCTGAACAGGACCACCAGTGCTGCTCATTCCCACCCCTCACTCCTCCCAGCTCAGAGCTACCTTCTTCTGGATCAGACAAGGACGTGGCACTCACAGCCTCACAATCATGACCCAAGAAGTGAGAAGGTCCCTTTAAGATATCTGATGAACGCAGATAATCTGGTTTTGATCAGTTTGTGACAGCTCCAAATATCACAGTTAGAGCTCTCCAAGGGCTTCCAGCAGCTTTGTATCCCATATATCCACACTCAGCATTTCACCGAGACCCACGGACTGCTGTCTGCCTTCAGCCTCTGGTCCCACCAAGGACCTCTGTCATCAGATACTCCCCAAAACGTGGGGGCCAAATAACAGCGAGTATCAAACAAAGCAATCAGTGAAGGCTGTGGTAAGGGCTGTCAGATCTCGGGAAGCACAGGAGACCTAGAACCACAGAATCATTTTGGTTGGAAAAGACCTTTAAGATCATTGAGTCCAACCTCTCCCAAGGAGACTCTCCCAGCCCATCGCTGCCCCTCTGCGAGCACCCGAGCAGACCGTGCTGATATTGGGGTGGTTTCTCACCAACTTGGCCACAACCAAACTACTTTTGTGCTCGGAGCTACGCGCAGGCTCAGCCCCGCTGCTGCACCACAGACCGTGTCCTGTGTATTAGTTTAAGACATGAGTGTGCACACTCTTCACTGACCTTCTTCAAAAGGTACCCAGAATAGCCACGAAAGCTGAACAACATTTGGAAAACTCCAGGAATCAGGCGCCCAGACCCCTGCACCCGACTCAGGACAGCATAAACCACCTGGCTCCTCCACATCGCTGGCACCAGCAGACGGGCTCAGGAGCTGCTCCTCCCTGCCAGAACGGTGCTGGCAGAGGAAAAATCATCCTACCCACTTCTCCCTTTGAGGAGTGTGTGAGTTACCATCCCCTGCGTGAGCTTGGAACACATTAAAAAGAGCACGCTGACCCTCCCCACTTGCTCTCCCAAAGCTACAAGGAAGGACTCTTCAATCAGTGACAAGCACAACCTCAGATGGTCACTGTTGGATGGCACTGCTACTTCCATCCCAGCTCACCAACCAGCAGGTCAACCCTTTTAATCTCATGCTTTGGTTTAAGCAGGGCAGAGCCAGCTGCCACACGCCCACTCAGGCAAAGGGGAGGTGGTGAAGCCCATAGTCACCGTCCCCCATCCTGGACCTGTGCCCAGCTTGAAGAGTGCTCCTCACTCCTCCACTGAGCCCAGGTAAAGTCAAACCAATTCACCACAAACCATGGAGAGTTTTCATTTAGCATTTCTACCCTCACTGAATCTTTTTTTCAGGCACAAAAGTACACTCACAGAAGGAAAACAAGCCTCGAGCATCCTCCTTGGCCAGGAGCAGCCTGGGGAGATGGAGCCTGTCTCCTGCTCAGGGCAGGGGTGGTCCATGCCAGCCAAAACCTGGCTCATGTCCAGACTCACCATGGGGTGAAGATGCCACCTCTTAAATAGAGCCCTGGGAGGCAGCTTGGGAAGGGGCAGGTGTTAAAACAAGCGAGAGCATTGCTGTGTCAAGGCACCCGAGTGCTACCAGGTTCACAGGAAAGCTCTGCAGCTCCAGCAAAGAAAACGAGTCCATGAGCTCCTCCAGAGAGGTGCTTTTGCTCCGCATCTACTTGAGCACACCAGTGAGCATCCCAACCTTCCTTCCTTCCTTCCTTCCTTCCTTCCTTCCTCTCTCTTGAGAAAGGAGAACAAAAAAGGGGCATTTTTATTGCTGAAAGCTTCACCCACAAAAAAGCAGGGGAGTCAAAGCAACTTTGCACTTGTTCACATTGAGCACAAGGACTCTTGAGATGAAACAGTCACTCTGGGTAAGATATCTTCAAAATGCCCAACGAGCACCTAGCAGCACAGCTCACACCCACCTCAACGTCAGCTCTTCTCTCTGCCCCGAAACAAAAACACTCAGCTGGGAAAAGCATTTGATGGAGCAACTCCAGCCCACAGAGCCGCTGATACATTACGGTTACAAACTGAAATTGTGGCTTGTCCACAAAATCACTTCTAACCGAGTCGGTGAGTGGCAGGAGGAAAGCTGCACCACGGGTGGGAAGGTCTCCCCGTGACTCCTGAGTGTGCTCCACAGCACACGTGCTCTGAGCATCTGCCGTGGGGTGTGCATGGAGAGGCAAAGAGTGCTCCCCAGCATACAGACAGACAGACAGACACATGAGTCATGAACAGGGGTGTAAATTACTCTCCATGGGAAGCTTCAAGCTGCCAGAGGTACCAGCTGTGCCCCTGTCAATGGAAGAGGGGCCGGGCTGCTGGGGCATCCCCTCTCGCTGAGCAGGGACTGAACCAGCCTGGGAGGGGATGGGGCAGTTTGGAGCTGCAAAGTCCCAACACCTGAGATGTGACAACAACTGGTACTGGAGAAGTGATGGGG
>NW_010334168.1:0-11314 GCF_000700745.2 Antrostomus carolinensis
TGTTCCTTCACCCCACAACTGGGTGCTGGGCTTGGAGCAGCACAGTCAGCTCGGGGAGGGCAGCGGGAACAAAACCACCGCTCTGTTTGCAGCTCAAACCAGCGCCTCTTGCCTCGCACAGAACTCACACAGGAAACCTGGTAAGAAATCCCGAAGGCAGCGGCTCGGCCAATCTGTATTTCCATAGGAAACAGCTGCGTCACCACTGAAAACCTCAGGCCCCTTCTCTTTGTGTCCCTCAGGTGGACGGGAGCTCCTGCCAGCACAGGGACAGTGACAGTGCTCAGCATCGCTGCCCACAGCGGAGGGGACACGCGTCTGCTCCTCCACGCTCCCGGGTGTTGCATTAAGCCAACCAGTTTTGCTGGCTGGGCCGCCGGGGAGGTGATGTCTCAGGGGGAAAAGCGGGAGGAGAAGGGATGGCAGCTTTCAAAGTGCCTGCAGCTGGCTCCTCCACACCCTGCCTGCCACGGCTCTGGCTCCTCGCGTTTAAAACGGAGAAGATGATGTTGTTCTGCTTACTCAAGGTGTTGCACAAGCAGCTAAATATCCACATACTGTGCTAATGCTGCTGCCTTGGCCAGGCACCAGGGAGGCACTTAGGGAGGCCAGAAGGAAAGGAAGAGCAGGAAAAGAATCATTGAATCATCAAATGTTGTGAGCTGGGAGGGACCCACAAGGATGATGGAGTCCAACTCCTGTCCCTGCACAGGACAATCCCAACATTCACACCATGTCCCTCAGGGCCTTGGCCAAATGCTGCTGGAATCTTGTCAGGCTTGGTGCCATCAGCACCTCCCTGGGGAGCCTGTTCCAGTGCTCCACCACCCTCTGCCTCAAGAACCTTTTCCTCATGGCCAACCTCACCCTCCCCTGCCACATCTTCCTGCCATTCCCTCTGCTCCTGGCATTCGTTGGTGGCCAGAGAGAAGAGATCAGCGCCTGCCCCTCCTCTGCCCCTGGGGAGGAAGTTCTAGACCCCCATGAGATCTCCTCTCAGTCTCCTCTTCTCCAGGCTGACCAAACCCAGTGACTCCAGCCTCTCCTCATACCCTTCCCCTCTAAACCCTTCCCCAATGTTGTGTCCCTCCTCTGGACACTCTCCAGCAGCTTTAGATCCTTTTTCTCCTGTGGTGCCCAAAACTGACCCCAGTTCTGGAGGTGAGGCCGCCCCAGTGCAGTGGAGGCTGAACTGGGAATGAAACTCCTGCTGCTCCTCCACACCAGCCCCAGCACCGACATCCCCAGTGCTCTGATGTCCCAGGCAAAGGCGAAATCGTGGGCTCAGGAGTCAGAGGCAAAGAGCGTCATTGTTAGGAGCGTCCCTGCTCTCCCCATGGACACTTCTGCTCGAGCACCAGGGCACTAAGGAGCACTTTGCCTTCCGCCTCCAGCCAGGATATTTGATTTAATAACCGAGTGGTTTGAGCTGCTGAGGCAAATATCATCCTTCCTCGGTCTTTCTGCTCTGACTGGCACCAGCATCAATCTGAGCTACATTCTCCAACCTGACACGAGTGTCATCACCATCAAGACTCATACCCACAAAAGCCATCTCAAATATTACGAGCTAGCCAGGAATTTTGTGACCTCTGCAGAAAAAGCCCTTCTGCTCTCCTAGTTTTCAGGTTCGTTGAAAGCTGCTGTTGTGCAGAACCTCATTAATTTGCAGTGAATCCAGCTGCAAACGGCTGGGGTTGTGAATTAGCGCCCGAGCGAAGAAAACACAGGCAAAAAGGAAGATAATGTTTCTCAAAATGGACTTTGCTCATTTATTTTATCATTTGTAGCTTCATTTGAATTACTTATGATAATACTTCATAGTGGTGTCTGGAGTGTGTGTTGTGAAAATAATGAAATCCAATTCCCATGAGACTTCTCTCTGTTAAATCTCTGCAGAAAGGTGAGCAGAGCCTGCCGGCCTTGGCACACTCTGAGTGCAGCAGGGAGGGGGGTTCACAGGTTCCCTGGTAGTTAGAAGTGATTTCTAGTTTTCAGCCCAGTCTGTGTCCGTTCCCATTCGGTGCTTGACAGCCCATCTGAAACACAAACTCTCTGGAACAGGTTATTCCTCAGCCGGTGGCTGCACAAAAGCTGATCTCCCCCCGAAGTCCAGGCGGATGCCGTACAGCCCCTTTAGAGACCACTCACACCATGAAAAACCAGCTACATTAGAAACCTGCAACTGGGGGTGTTTATTCAAACTCCAAGAAAACCCGCTCAGGGGTTTTGCACGTTGTGACCTTAGAAATGCTGGTGTGTGGATTGGAACTGGGGACACCATTTCCCAGCTTCCTTATTCCGCCGAGTTTTGGAGCGCTGAGCACGCAGGGAAAGCATTTCTCTCTAGATCACTCTTCCTCATGGATTAATTCTTCAGGTTTTCTGACCAAAGGTGGCTCAGCCTTTACGAAGCAATTCAGCCCTGAATTCAGTGTTTATTGGTGAGCCCAGGGCTTTCTCACTCAACAGTTCTCTGCTGCTCTTCAGTCCTCACCAAGCTTTAGACATGTGCAAATATTTGCAACACAGGTAGACTCGATCTTTGATGCCCTGGTTTAACTCCAGCAGGTGGATCACAATTTGGTTGGAAACTGAACAAATTTGGCCTGTGGTCACTGAAACCTCGTAAACACAGGACTCCACCACGTCAGGCTTTTCAGAGCACAACCCCCTGTGCCTCCACCACAGAGATGCTCTAAGCACTTGATCTCCAGTGATGCTCCTGAGGTACCACAGTGCTGAAGCTTTGGAGTTAAAGGCACATTGAAGGGCACCTGGGGGTATATTGGCATGAGAAAAATAAACCCCCCATCCCTTCCAGCGGCCCTTGGATGTCCCACCTGATGCAGGGCACAAGGACCTTTGTGGAGAAGCAGTACCAGTACCACTAAATAACCTGATGGAATAAAATCAGTGATAACAAACAGCATTTTAGGGGTCCAGATTCAGTGTCAGAGCTTGGAGCTTCCCACCCTGAGTGTCTGAACCCCCAAGTACCCCCAAAACTTCAGGCTCCCATTACTTGGCCAACCTTTTCCCTGACTCTTTGGTCCCTGCTCATTCCCAGTGAGGTGTCCAGGCAGGATGAGGGAGCAGCATGCGCTGGAGAGGCCTCGGGGATCCCGTTTCCTCTGGACCTTGGTCTGTACCGCTCCCACGCCAGGATCCTGGGGTGACAGCAGCTCTTTGCTCAGCAATAAAACAGGGTGTGAAGCAGCTGCGAGCAACAGCGGGCGCTGCCGAGAGCGAGACCTTACATCTGAAGTACTGGAAGGGGCTGACACCGTGTCGTCACCGCTGGAAACCCATCACCCTGGGCCAGATTCTGTTTTACTTCAGTTTTTTGTTGCCTTCAGGGCTGTGTCCGTGAGCAAAGCATCAGCTGCTGCTCCCAGGAGGAGGGAGGTGCTGCACAGTGGGACGGGAAACCTCTCGCAGGGACGGACACCGCAGGGTGGCAGAGGTGGCATCAATATTCATTTCTTTAACCCCCTGCTCAGAAGAATGCTCGGAGCGAGCCTGTGCCTGCAGAAAGGGAGAATGGAGACACACGTCTCACTAGGGATCCCGGGAGCACGGCGTGCCGGTGGCTTTTCGGATGCTGGTTATCCCGGGCTGAAGCAGGAGGTCGCGGCGCAGCAGACGGGATTTCCAGTTCCATTCCCATTTCTGTCCTTTCTCTTGGTTTAAACGTGGGGACTGTGGTTTTTGGCAGTGGCTGCACTGCTGTTTTCCAGCAGGGATGAGCACCCAGCATTCAGCTGGGGCTCTCTGGAAAGGCACCGGGCTTCTCTTTAATTCCCTTCCCACATCTCTCCTTGTTGTTGTTTTATTAAAATGAGAGAGAAAAAGGAAAGAAAAAAAATAAAAGGCTGGGGCAATCCACCATTTCCTCCCAGGCTCTGGATCACACATCAGCATCGGGATCGGTTTTGATCCTGTGGGAAAAGAAAAACCATCATCGCAGCTTTACTGCCCGGGAACGAGGTGTCCGTAACGGGAGGCAGAGCCCAGGATCTCTGCTCAGGAGACCCCCAGAACCCCAGTCCCATCTCCCCGCCAGCCCCAGGCTGATGGCCGTGAGGAGTCTCATGCCATGGCTCTGCTCTCTGGTCGCTTTTGCCTTTTCTTTGCTTTTTTCACCCCAGATTTGTCCCCGGTGATGGTGCTGAGCAGCAAACATCGCTAAATAACTTGGCAGAGTCAGCGAGTTGTACACAGTGGAGCCAGGGAGCTGCTCATTCACCGGCCGCCCTTTCCTTGGGAAACGTGTTGGGCTTTGAAGAAACCCCAGGCAGCACTGGGCTCCCTGCGAATAACCCGAGGAAACGCAGCAGCCGCTGCAGTAAAGGCTGGAGGAGCCGTCACGAGGGCTGCACGAGGTGTGAACGTGGCACCGCTGAGCAAAAAGGGCTTTTCTGGGGGATAATGGGGAGTTTTGGGGAAAACGGGGCTGGTTCGCGCCGCGATTCAGCCAGGAGAGAAGCGAGGGGGATGAGCTGAGCTGATTTTCTCAGCTCGTTACAAGTGCATGACGTTTTCCAGGGAAGCTTCGGCACCGGTGTCACAGAGGTGTCACCTGCAAGGGACACAGGCTGGCGGGGGAGGGGCGGGGTGAGCAGTGAGCACGGGCTCTGCAGGAGCCTTAAACCAGCGTCCTGGCTGCTGCAGCCCTTGCAAAAGTCATTATTAACCCCAGTCTCCTCATTAGATACTCACGTGAGGACTTGTACTCCACCAGTCGAAAGTGTCCCCGTGGTGAATGTACCTGGAGTAAAAGGAACTTTAATTCATTAAGGGAAAATTTTGTTGAACTCAAAGCCAGCAAGTGGAGCTGACTGTGTCTTGGGCAGTGAGCACGAGCTCTCAGCAGTCAGGGCAACTATTTATCAAGGAAATTTATCTAAAGAGGAGGCTCATTTCCCAGGGTGAGAAGCCTTGATACCAGGTTAAGATGTGAGCTCAGCCGTCAGACACGGACTTAGTTGTGTTTCTCACTCAGGCCTGAGTTGCTTTTTGCTGCCTCCTCCATCACCTCCATCAACCATGGCTGTGGTTTCTGCTTCTGGCTCAGCAGGGACCAGTCACGGCACATGGACCAGTTGGGTTTGGCCATTGGGCAGGACTGGAATGGGCAGCCTGAGGTGCTGGTGGAGATCCTGAGCTGCATGTCGATGGGGTGATGGTGTTGGAGAAAACCCACCTTGCAACCTAATCCTGAATCCTCTGTTTTGGGCAAAACAGTCCATGTTAACAAGGGACAGGACAAGAGGAAATGGGCTCCAGTTGTGGCCAGGGCAGTTGATTTGGGATGTGAGGAAGAATTTCTTTGCTGAAAGGGTTCTGAGGCACTGGAAGGGGTTGGCCAGGGCAGTGGTGGAGTCCCCATCCCTGGAGGGATTGAAGAGTCGTGTAGACATAGTGCTGAGGGACATGGGTTAGTCATAGGGGACTGGTCAGTGTTGGGTTCGTGATGGGACTCAATGAGCTGAAAGGGCTTTTCCAATCCAGGAGATTCTGGGATTCTCCTACCTGTGCTGGCAGGAGAGCAGCTCCGCTGAACGGGGACGTGGCATCATTCCCATAGCAACAGCCTGGGAGGCTGCACAAGGAGAATGATGACTTTTCCCCCGGTTCTGGCAGGAGGAGAAGCCGGGCTTTACGGGATTAGGCAGATCCCAGCTCAAACATCCAGGGTAACACTGGAGGGAATAATGAACAGCAGTAGCAGAATAAATGAGTTTTGGTGTGAAGCTCTGTCCAAACAGCGCTCGCAACCCAGCTCGGTTAAAACCCCGGGGATGCAGAGGGTGCGAGGGGCTGGTGGGGTCACCTCTGCCCAGGCCGGGTGCACAAACTCCCCCTGAGAGCAGCAGGACTGATAAATCCTCCTCCACTTCACCTCATTCCAGCAGTTGCTGCCAGTCCTGCCTTATCCCTGAAACTGGGGGAACTGGGGCACTGACCTGCTCAGGATGCTGCTGCGGGTCTCGGCCAGCCCCCATCCCATCAGAGCATCTTTCTGAGTTCACTGGAGGAAAAGGTGCTAAAAGGTGTCACTTATGGTGTAAAATGCAGATTTGTGGGGCAATTCAAAGCCAGATGAAATTTCAAAGCTGAAATGGGCAACGAAGCTGGTGCTGACAGTGGAACCGTTCAACCTGAGGAGAAAAAACTCAGTAAAGGTACCAGAGCTACGAACAGATGAAACTTTGCAGGCACCAAAGAACAGCCCAGCCCTTTACAGGCCCCTTGGATCTTCCTCGTTACATCTGGGAAGAGGAGCAGGAGTCAACCTGCCCGACTCCTCTCCCCCACCACGGGTTGGGATGCCTGACAGGTCAGAAATCCCTGGATCCAGGGCAGCAGACCCAGTGGGATGGTGTACGGATCCCTAAGTCCCCTTCAGCCTCCTCTTCCCCTGGTGAGACCCCTGCCCTCCCCTCCCGCTCCAGCCCAGCTACACCCCGGCGATGGGGAGTGGGGTTAATAGATGGGAGAGGAATTGCTAAAGCAAATATTTTCTCTCCAAAGCTGTTTGTCAGCTACAAACACAGGGAACTGCTGCGTCTGATGGATGTGTTTTAAAGGGGGTTGTAGCTCTGGGTTGAAATCAGGAATTGGGGACATAGATTTCTGATTTTCCGCTATTTTAACAGAAAATCTCTAGCTGTGGACTGTGTCAGACCTCCTGACCTTTTGGCCAAGGAAGAGCAGCCCAAATCTACGGCACCTCACAGCACATTGGCCCCAGCACGGGGCATCTCCCACGCCAGCCAGGCTGCAGGTCCATCCCGGTGGGAGAAATCCAGGCAAACCCCAGCAGCATCCCATGAGCATCCCTGTTCCCCAGGAAACAACCCAGCAGCCTGCAGGGAAAATAAAAAATGGGAAAGATCCCGCAGGGTTGGGCACAGGTTTGGTGTTTGGTCAGTATTGTCATTTCTGACCTGGGTGACAGACTGGAAACGGGCTGGGGGGATTGGGTTTGCTTAAGACAAGGAGGGGAAAGATGAGACAGCTCTTACCCAGCCTTCCCCATTTATTGTCAGTTCTGGATGGGGTGGGAGCGTCCTGGGGAAAAGGGTGACGTGGGGCTGGAGATGGGGCTCTCCCTGCACACGGGGAGGTTTGGCCCCAACATCACTCCAGCAGCTGCATCCCTGTGTTCAGGGCTGGAGATGGAGCTGGGAGGTGGCTCCGGGTGGTTTCCACCCTCCCCCCAGTGCGGTGGGGATGGAACGTGCAGTTAAGAGCCTCTAGTCCCATTTTGGTGGGCAAAGAGGAAAAGGTGTCCTCTTCACAGGCAGAGGGGGGGTAGGGACACATCACCCACCGAAAATAACCCCATGGACCAGCAAGCAAGGCGGTTCTATAGGTGTCCACCCTTTACCTCAGGGTGTAAAGATCCTCCCAGTCACTCAGAAATGGGGAAATGGGAAAAAAAATGATTTGCACACCTGATGGGCATTAAACCCCCGTGAGCTTTCCTCACGTTGCTCCTCCTGAGCTGAAGGGAGCCCGGGGAGCGTGGCCGAGTGCTGCTCACCAGCCCTCCTTCGCCGTGATTATCATCCGTAATTTCTGACTTTGCCACCTGCACTACGTTTCATAAAATTTTAAAGCTAATGCTCTGCCAAACTCAAATGGCACCGGAGCAGATGTGTAAGTGCAGCCCAAGATGAATAAATGATGGAGCTCGTGGATGTAGAGAGAAGGAAGGAGAGGCTGGATGGCTCTGAACGGAGAGATAATTGATTTAAATGACATTGTCTGTTGTAATCACCTGGGACTGGCTGGGTGGGCACAGGCAGAATAAGAGATGCAGCAATTAAAGACACGGGGCTGATGGCAGCGATGACTTGCCTGCCTGCAATCCCTGCTCAGCTGTTTTTTATCAGCTCTGAGGGTTTTCTGCCTCTTTATCCCACCCCGATCATCAGGCAGGGAGAAGAAAACGAGGCGGGTTTCGGTCTCGGTCCAGCCATAGCGATCCAGGACTGACCTTGCAGCGTGTGCTCCGGGAGCCCGAGGGGGGTGTCAGGGCAGGGGGGAGCTGCAGCGAGAAAGCACCGAAATGATCCAATGCTGGAGAAAAAGCTCCGTCAGGAGACGCTTCTGGAGATGAGCCTGTTTGGGTTACCCGCCGGCGTGCTGGGAGGGGATGGGGTTGCAATACGAAGGTACCTGCAGAGAAGATATTAAGCATTAAAGAGCTTTTTAATTTCCCAGAGAAAGGCAAACGAGGAGTCGATGGCTGGACACCAAATCCAGACTTGGCAGCATCAAGAGGCGTTTTTTAAGCAGGAGGACGGGTGAAAAATGCCTGTGACACAGAAGCCCGCAGGTTTTTTGCTCTGCTCTGCCTCAGAGAGCCGTGGCGACCCTGGGTGAGTTACTGACCCGCTCAGCACAGCACAGTCCCTGCCCACGGGCACGGCCTTCGCCTGGCACGAGGAACAGAGTCACTCGGCGAACCCGCGGCTGCCGGGGAGTTAATCGGTCCCTGGGATCCCAAGAACTGGCTGCTCTGTGGGTCCGTGAGTCCCTGACAGATGCTGTGGTCCTGGGTGCCGGGGATTGTCCTGCCCCGTGTCCTGCCCAGCATTCTGGGGGCTCGATGCCCTTGGGAATAACAGCCCGGAGGGGGGATCTGGCTGAACTCGTGGCAGCTTTTGCATTTCACAGAAAGCAGGTTCTTTTTTTGCAACTCTGAAACAAGCTCTGTCATAGCACAGCGGCTTTTAATCATCATCTTGTCTCTGTCTCCTTACAGCTGGCCAGAGCTGCAGCGCAGTGAAACCTCCCCCCATTGCCCCCCTGACTTGGGGAACAAGCTCAAATAAAGCAATGAGCAGGAGGTGGAGGATTCCCGCTCCTGAGATGGCTCTAACACCCCCGTCAGCTGCCGAGGACCTTCACCCCCGGGCTGAGCCCACGGCTGGGACAGGGGACAGAGGAAGAGGGTCCCGATGTGCTGCCAGCAGCGGCTTCGGGGTGGTGGTGGGTGCTGGGGTTTGCATGTGTGGGCAAAGGCTGCCAGGAAAAAAGGGCTCGATCCTGCCCCCAGCTCCTGGGCGACGCTGCAATGATGAAAATAAACATACAGAGGTGGAAGGGGGCTTTTCCCAAGAAAAGCAGCCGGGCAGAAAGCTGGAGGGAGAGTCTCTGCTGCCGGTGCTGGCTGGTTTTCCAAATTGTGCTGAATCAGCGTCGAGGAGGGTGGGTGCCTCTGCATCCCTGGGGGAGCAAACGGCACCGAGTCCCGAGGGGTACCAGCTGCTCCCACAGGCACAGCAGCCCCCGCGCAGGGATCAGCATCGTGTCTCAGCGGGGACACGAGAGCAGCGAGGGGTGACTGCAGTGGGAGAGGGTCCCCAAAAAGACCCAGGAAAGAAAGTGCTTTTAACGCCCCTTTGGCTCTAGAAACGAGCTCCAGATTCACACTCATCAGGGTTTGCCTCTCTAAACTCTCCCCTTATCGAAGTCTAAAAACAAACCCCAAATGTTCTGATTGGGGGGGCTGAGGGGACAAGGCCAGGACAAAGGTCTGTCAGTGAGGATGGGGATTTGGGACCCTTCCCAGGGCGATACTTTCCAACATCCTGCTGTTAAGGGGCTCCGGGACCCCTCGAAAGCCAGGTGATCTCGGTGGCCCCACCGTGGGATTTCCCTGGGCACAGGCTGGGAAGGCACCTGGCTGAGCCCAGCTCTGCTCAGCGCTCAGGAGGGTCACACAGAAATGGCTGGTTTGAGGGTCCCACCTGTGGAGCCAGACGCTGCTGTGGGCTCAGGGCTGAGCTCACCCTCCCTCTGCCAAGAGCCCCCCTTGGGTCTGGGGGTCCACGAGCAGCCCTGGGGGGATATTGTGGGGGCTTGGTCCAAATTACACCCATGTGAATGCTGCTGGGAGTGCCCCCATGGCACACCAGAGCCAGGAAGATCAAAGCAAAGCTCAGGGCAGCGGCAGCCCGAGCCTGACCCACCTCCGGTACAGGAGGGTGGTGGTGACACTGGTGACGGTCCCCAGACGGGCTGGATCCCCGGCAGTAGGACCTGGCTCAGCATCTCGCTGCTTTGTGAGCTGTTTTCTTCCCTCTTGATCTCGTGGGTCTGGAAAGGAACCGCAGCAAGTGGGGCAGGAGCTGCAAAATCAAACAGGAAAAGCGTTGCTGTTGCGCTGACTCACAGGTCGCGCTTTCGGCTCCTCTGCCAGGCTTGGGTGCTGCTGGGCTGCCCCGGATCGGGGGGTCCAGCTCTCCCGGGAGGGCTGGGGGTCAAGAACCGCAGCCATGGGGCTGTGCCTCCTTCTGGACCCCCCTCTCAGCCCCACACGTTTTAACAAACTGCTCTGCCAAGAGTCAGAGCTGTTGGATGAAGGAAAAGGCCGTTTGTAGACACAGTGCTGAGGGACTTGGGTTAGTTGGGGACTGGTCAGCGTTGGGGTCATGGTTGGACTCCGTGAGCTTAAAGGCTTTTAGGGATTCTCTCCTCTCCCACCCGTGCAGTGTTGCACAGGGACGGCTGCACCGCCGTGAGTCCCTGTTGTCACCTCTCCTGGTGGGTGCTGGTGGCATCTCCCCTCCCAGGCTGCTCGGAGGCTGCTATGGGCTGGCAGTCTCCTCTCCCAGGCTGCTACGGGCTGGCAGATGATCATCTCCTGAGCTCTGTCATCCCCTTTGCACGTATCTGCCATCATCTCCCCACCCTGACAGACCTCCCTGGATATGGTCAGGACCACCCGAAACTCAGGGGGCTCCTTTGCAACCTCTGCAGGTCCCCACACCTCATACAGCCGGATGGTGGCCACTGCGGGTGGTTGTGTGAGGGGCCTCAGGGCTGCTCCACTCCCCGCCTGCTGCAAACAGCCCCCCAAGGCTGTGGACAACCCCCCAAGGCTGGTTTGCAAACTGGGGGTTGCTGGAACCCAGCAAAGCTGCCCTGCACCCCACGGAGAGCCGGCAGGATCCGACCCCACGGGCTGGATCTCAGGCGGGTTTGGAAGCTCAGCTGCAGTTTCACAAGCCCCGGCTGGTCCCAGTGGGCAGCCCAGGCAGTTCCCTGCGAAGCTGCAGTGGAAACAACGGCTCTTGGGAAAACCAGGCTCAGGTTTTGAGTGTGTTCGGGCAGCAGCACGACAGCAGAGTGGAGCCTGGGGGAGCTGCAGGGAGGCTGGTCCTGCAGCAAGAGTGGCCTCATCGCCTGCGCAGCGTTCAGGACAGAGCCAGAGAATCAGAGTCACTTGGGTGGGAAGGGACCTTTAGAGATCATCCAGTCCAATTCCCCTGCCACGGGCAATAAGCCCCCTGTG
>NW_010334170.1:0-10250 GCF_000700745.2 Antrostomus carolinensis
GATGTGGGGTTGTAAGAGGGCGATTTAGAGGGTTTTGGGGGGGCACAGGGAGGATGGAGGGAGATGTAGTAGGGTGTGTGCAGGCGATGCGGAGTGGATGGGGGAATACGGAGGGATGTGGAGTGAATGGAGCAGTGGGGATGCAGGGAAGATGCAGGTGTGTGTGGGAGCACAGAGGTGATGGGTGGGGAGGCAGGAGGGGGATGAGGGAAGGGTGCAGGACTGGGGGGTGGAATGCAGGGGTTTTGAGGGGATATGGGGAAGATGGAGGCGGATGCTGCAGACTGCTGCAGCCTGCATCCCTCAGGTGTGGATGAAATACATCACCTAGCACCATGTGTGTGTGCTGAGCTGGAGCTGGGGTGGGTTGGGCCTTCTTGGACTTGCAGAGAAAAAAGTTAACATCTATCTGGGCCTTTTTATTACCATTTTGGATAAAAATACAATTAAGGGATCAGTATGACCTGTTGAGTTCAGTCAAATTCTCTAAAAATCATTAACTAGCATATGAAGCACAGTTATTAGACATTTGGTTTTAACCCAAAATGTTGGATTGAGGTCATTACAAATTTGGTTGTTTCAGCTGACATGTGTGGTGGGTAAAATCTAAATGCCGAGTGCCTTGTTCCATGAAATTTGGCTGAGTAATATGTAAATGAAGTTCAGGGCAAGGTCGCATTAAACATCCTAGTATGGCTCTTGATACCATTGTCTCTACTTAGCTACATTTTCCATTAACTCTACAGGAAATTTGCCAGAATCAAGGCTCCAGGATATGGACAGAGTTGCCTTTAATGAAACTGGTCGTGACCGTTGCATCACCAGGCAGCGGTTTTCGTAGCATACTTTACAAATACACGCTCTTATCCATGCAGCTCTGTGTTGATGGAAAAAGTCACAGTCACAGTCTTGTATGGGTTCAGCCGTTTACAAACAGAGTCCATTAAAAGATGATTATGTATAAAATGGGTTTTTCCTCTGCTAGATCCTCAAATCCATTGTTTATATTGCACCTATATTAACAAACCACAAAATAAAGCTTTAGCATTTCCAAACCATATTTTGTTAGGATGGGAATACGGAAACTTTCTGAAACTGAAATGGCATATAAGGCAAATGAATAAAAGAAGATGTGTGTTTAAAGTTTGAGTATTAGCTGGAATGAGAAGATTTCATTTTTTCAGCACAATATTTTTCCCCAGATAGTTAATTTAAAGAGTTTTAGGCAGTGTACATTCGCACTCTGAAGTTAGTGGATTATATTTAATGGAGGGTATTATTCAAGGAGGAAATCTTTGAGTTAGTGTTAAAGGAATTGCCTGCTGAGTTAAAGTACAGTTACGCTTACAGCCTGATGTCCTTTTTCATTCATGCTCAAAAGTTACTCAGGCATGACCTGCAGTGAAAAAATACGCAAAAAACTTTCTGACAACTGTTTCCAGCCCTGATATTTCGTAACTGCTAGCCTGAAAACTTGCTTGTGCAGGATCCCTAGACCTCAGCGACATTCCGTGAGGAAGGCAAAAATAGAGGGTAAACAGAGTCCAGAAGAGAACAGGCAGACGTGTAGCAGTTATTCACACGCTGAAAAGCCCATGTCCTAGGAGCTCTGCCCTATTTCTGAAGACTCACTATTACAATCACTAGGAGCAGAGACCCTCAAATGTTCTGCTGGGACCTTTTACATGAATTACTGCACAACAGATCTCCAACTCCCAAACTGTCACTTTGCATAGAATGAATATTGTATCGGGAATGTTCTGGGCAAAAAATCTGTCTATGGCAGTAGATCTCACCAAAATGCAAGTCTGACTTTGTCTGGCAAGGAAGGAACTCCCAAAATACCATTTTTTTTCACCATGGTAAGGTCTGTGGGGGATAAATTGGCTGTTCAGTTTGAGCTAATAGGCTTTTTCCTTCTCTGCTGCTTGACTGACTACAACAACTTAGAGGGATTCCACCCAATTAATGCTGCTAGGCACACTTCTGAGGTATTTACTAAAGATTAAACACAAATATTTAAGAATTTATCATAAACCTCAAATAATTTTAAATGGTGTTCTCTCTTAATTATGTAATTTGCTGAAGTGTGGAAGTGAATAATAACATCTTGTCTAAATTAAAATAGCTTTTAACAAACGTTTATAAAAAATAATTTGCATATCTTGTCCTTTTCTCCTTTCTGTAAAAGTAGTTGGGTTGCTGAATATTCCCATTTCTTAAACAGAAATCCCCACAGGGCCTATTCAGTCAATGCAAAATGCCAGATTTTTGTGCCAGTCCTTGCAGATGTTCAGAGCTTCCTCTCATTCAAACTCTTTGAGGTTTATTACTGCCGTAGATAAGGCTTAGAGGGCACTGTAAGTTGTTTTTTTTTTTTAAATTCTGTGTTTTGCCATGAAATTTCCACATTAGTAAGTGTGGACTTACTTTGTATTCAGATTTTGTACTCTTAATTGTAGAAATCACAGAGAACTTGTTTCTTGGTCAGATGGTGTTTCTCACCGGCTAAGTGTTAGTGTATAGACCATGCACGTAATAACCAACCACACCGTGTTAGGCTCAGTGGTTATTTGAAATTAAAATTCATTGTTCTCTAGAATTTGTACTATTAAAGTACAAGTGCTCAAATATTTGCAGAAAGCAAATGTGAAGCAGCTGTAAATATCGCTGAATTTGCTTCTGAATTTGAATGAACATTTGCAGATTTTTGGCTAAGCTGTGATGTACGTGTGTATGGCACAGAAGGCTTGTAAATGCCAACGCTTTACACTTACTGGTGTGTGAATTGCAGCTAAACCCACTAGTTTTAATTTCTATATCCTTAGTTTAAAGGCAAAAATATAGCCAAGTTTGGAAAAAACCCAGCCAACCCCAAAAAACCAACCCAAAAACAAAACCCTTCAAAAAAACCCCATAGAACATCAGAAGCTTTAGATAAACAAATAAATTAGTGGTCTGTAGCCTTCCCTGGCTTGTGGGTGAAAAGTAAGTAGTGTGTAGTATTGCATTTACAGCAAGCACAAGCAGTACTCAAAGGCTGAAGGAGAAGTGTGGTGTCCAGGATCCACCACTCAGGGTTGAGTCCTGCAAGTCAAGATCTCTCCCCACCATTCCCAAGAACTCATTCTCTGGGTGGGAGCTAAGGAATTGGAATGGTGTTCACAAAACATCATTTTAGCCAAAGTTTTGTATTTTCAGTGTGAAAACAGGCTCTGTGTGAGCAGGATTCAGGGAAGAGCATTTGTTTTCAAAGGGATACAATTTATTGATGTCATTTGTTAAAATTTGGCAAGCTTGGTAAAGCAAGCGCTGTTGGGTAACGTGCACCAGAACCAGTGTGGCATCCAGCAGCCTTCATTTAGCCACCTTGATCCAGGTGATTTCCAGTTAGTTTTGCTACTCTCTTAACCCTGTTGGAACAGGAAATATCTGGATGGCAAAAACCTTCAAAGGTTTCTATGGGGATCTTGTGCCTGTTTTCCTAATGCTTAACATTCAGGAACAGAGTTGCTGCTGTAATTCCTGCTCTGGATTTCCACAATTGCCTTGTGCTTCCACCGTGTCTACAGCACAAACACAGCCCAAGACATCCGGGAGGTAAGGATCCCACTGTGTGTGCACAGTGTGAGCAGTCTTGCCTGCTTCCATCAGGCTTTTGGGTGTCAAGAAATGCTGGACGTACAGCCAAAGCAGCTGTAGATGAAGTGTCAGAGCGATGGTTTGCCACCAAAAGCTGTAGGATTGGCAAGTGTGTTTGTGGCATTCGTGCGGTCAGAAACTCAGAGCTACCATCTCCTCTACAGACTCACAAATTCCTCTTCTCAAAAAGGGTTTTTTTCTGTTCTCCAGGCCCCTAAACACATAAAAGGCATTTGCTTGTTGCCTTGCTTTGCATGATTATGCAAGAAGAGTTATATATATATACCTACTTTTGAAATCACTGTGCTTTCCTTCTCCCCAATGATCTTTATTCTTCCAGCAGATCCCTTTTTACTAAGTTGTATGATATAATTTTTAGGTTTTGAAATGATGCTTAATTACTACTTCAGAAGCAGATGGTTTTTGGAATGAGAAGCAGATTGTCATGGAGGTGAGTAAGAGATCTTTGTCATTTGCTGTTGGCCTCTTGTAGCCTCCAGTCTAGAAAATCATGTAACCACATGCCACTCGCAAACATTTACAGGGGGAAAAAAAACCCCAAACCTCTGTATTGTCTGGAACTCTCATTATTAAAGCAGGTCTAGTGTATTTTTAGGGTATATTTATACTATGTTAATACTTATGAGTTCCAGTCATAGACCGGCATCCACCTAACTGGGTGTTGCAATGTCAGATGCGTACAGTGATCCTGTTGTGTTCTCTTTCTTGTGTTGCAATCCTTATTTTTTTATGAAGGGATTTATAAAAGCAACTGGCATCCTGATAGAACTTTTTGTAACTATATCGTGATGTTATCTGTTGGTTGGATATGGAAAAAATAGGAAGAAAAGGTAATTCCTTGTAACTAAAGTTTTTGATTCTGCATGGTCCCTCACAGTGTCTTCTCTTAGATGAGACAAACTCCAGAGGAGATGTTATCCCTATATGAATTTGGAAGAGTTATGTTTGGCTTGGATAAGAAAATACTACCTTTCAAACCAGAGAGCCCATAATTGGTGGTACCCAAAAATGGGTCAAAGACTGTGGCACATACTTGTGTTTTTTGCCCTATTAAAATGAAAAGCCCCAGCGTGTTTTCTTAGGCGTGGATATATCCACTCTACAAGAATTCTCTTCTTTGACCTTACATTTACATACCTCACATTTTCCAGGTGCTTTTTCCCTGATGATATTTTTATTAGTGTATTCGTGGTAAACGTGTCCTTGAGTGTCCGCAAATTCTGTTCAGTATACATCCTGTTTCTGCATTCAATGCAGATGAAAGCTTTAAGGCAAAGCATAATTTCCAGGGTTGAAGAATTTATAAATAAAGCTGCTGTACCTGGGAGATGTAAATTCTCTTCCCAGGAAAGAACTCTAGGTTTAATCCTGGATCCTTATACGCACTGATTTTATAAAGAAAAAGAGGATTGGAAATAACGAATGGTCTAGAATGGCAGGAATACAGGTTTCGTCCTGTTCATTTCTAATCAGAAGTATTTTTTCCTACACTACCCAAGTTCTTGATCTGGGTCTGGCACAATCTTACTTGTTATATTCAGATTCCTCTAGTTTGTTTTGTGCTGCAACCCTTCAGAGCTGACATCTGATGAAGAACCACTTTAACGATTAGAAGATGAATAACAAGATAACTCCAGGGAATTTAAACTCTGGGCCACGCTCTCCCTCCATCACTTAAATCCTTAATGATGTCAGCATGTGCTGAAGCAATCAAGGTTTAGTGCCTCTGCCCTGGCCACATCTCTGTCAAGAATATTTGCCCACAGAGAAGGGTGATGGTCAGAAAGATGAATTTCCTAAGACTACAAGGACTGCAGTACTGCTTCAGCTTTACCCATGGCCTACACTTGAGAGTGGTCATCAGTATGCCTAGAAAAAGGGAGAAAAATGGGTAAGCAAATTGTGATGCTTCTCTTTCTCGCAGTTGCACTTCACAGTCATTTGTTGCTCCAGGATTTCCTGAGGCACAAGTGGGTACGTGTATCAGCCTCTAGTAGGCATTTCTTATGCTTATTTGTCATTTTCAGTCAAGTTGTCCTTGCTGTACACCAGATTTTCTAGCAACACGTTCTGTTATCTGTGCAATATGTGAAGGACTACTTCCCGTTGTTTGCTTTTTTAACTTGCCACCTGATAATTTTGTTTGATATAGTAAGGTGGCATGTTTTCACAAAGGTAATGGCCTCTTTTCTTTTTCCCCATGCACACCTTTGTTTTATGGAGCTGTCGTTGTTTTCATCAGCCCTTTTCTCCCTTCCCTGCACTTCAGCCATACCTATTGGCCTGTAATGAGGTTCCTCACCCTCTTTGGTTGAAGATGTAATGGGTTTAATTTCTAACTGAAGAGCATCAGTGACTATATAGGCATGTACAGTGCTTCTACTAGCATGGACTGTTCTGGTTTATGTTCCACCATATATTTTATCAAGAGGTTTTTCAGAGTTTGGACTGTAAATCCATGTCCATCTGTGGTATTTTAAATCCCCTGTATCAGTGTTTTTGGAGTGAAATCCAGTCCTTGTGCTAGAATAATCCCTGCTCATGTAATCAGGTTGCCCTCTAATGGTTAGCTTTGATTTAGAGCACTCTCAGGCTTGCTGATGACCAGAGAAATTTTAAATTTGATTCTTGTGGAAGAGACCTAAATGTTTTACTCTGCAAAGCCATGGTTCACATGCTGGCTGGGTGATGGATCTGTGCTTTACAAAGGAAAGGGTGGAAACCTCTTCAGAGGTTGTGGTTGTGACTCTGTTCATTTATAAAGCTCTTTTGTATTTCTTTTAATTAATGGTACATTTCAAGAGCTGTAATTCATTGATGTCAAAGTTTGTTATTGAAAAGTTTGTGTTGACTGTGTAAAAAAAAAGAACTGAAAACAACTAGAATGGGAATTTTTTCCCATGTGTCTAATGTTTCGTCCTCTCCATGTAGATTCCCAATTAATCTGGAGATGTTCTCTCTAAAGTCAAATGGCACAAAAAAACCTCCATCAAAACCAACCAAAAGGGAGAAAAGAAGGTGAGGGGGAAAAAAATATTCTTGCTTATGCAAATAGGAAAAAACTGCCTTCAAATACTGGAAAATGTTTTTATTTTGAAAGGAGGTAATATGATGGATTAAAAGACTACTGAGGAAGATGAGAAATTTTAACAAAGTAGAATATTTTTTGTGTTGACTGCTTAGTCTGGCACTGCTTTGAGTGGAAATAGACTTCTGGGATCCAGCAGTATCCTGTGCTCTCCACAAATATATTCTGACCACTTTCAGGTAATATGTTCAGGTTGATTTATCTCAGAAGATGTCACTGAGGATCAGAGTTCAAGAAAGAAGACTGTGGAAGGACCAAAGATAGGTTTGGTTTCTCTTGTTGAGGGGTAAACTGCAGGTAATACAGCTGAATGCTTGAAAATAACTAAAAAAACCCAAAACAAACCACTTACTTAAAGGAAAATAAAAAAGAAAATCTTGAAATAATAGAGCAAAACCTTAACCAAACTTTTGAGTTTACAAAATTAAGATGATATCACATGTGTTCATGAAACCCAAGAACGTTTCTGTGATAAAAACAACCTTTGAAGACCTATGACATTGTGGTTTTTTGGTTTTTTTTAATCAGGTAGTTTACTAGCATCCTTGAAGTTAATTTCAGTTTTGTCATGGGATTTAATGAGGCAAAGATTCGTACCTACCAGATCTCAACACAAAATTCTTAGCCCTTATCCAAAATAAATGTGCTTTCTTTTCAAAGTATGAGGACAAACAGAATTTTTGGAACAAGAAATGAAGAATAAGGAGAGCTTTACTTTTCCTTACTTGTATATAATGTATGCTTTCCTATCACTTTCCCTGTGCCCTCCAAGTGCACTCTTGCACACACACATAAAATGCAGCAGCGGGGATAATGTAACAATGGCAACCAAGAGCACTGAAAACTAATTTAATTCTGAAATTCTTTTTAATTTATTAGAAGTTAAAATCAAGGTAGAAACAGGAGAGTTGTCCCAGCAATCTGAGAGGCAAACCAAAGATGTTTTATTTAGCGATATGTGGATATTTATTTGCACTTGATAGGGACGTGTTTCTGACAGTTTGTGTGGTGGGAGACTTTTTTCAGCACTACATCTATGGGTCTCTGCATATTTATACACTACCTCAGATGTCTTATTCTATTGGTAAAACTTTACTTGCCAGATATGAAGCTGTTTGGAGACTATTTCTTTAGCAGATAAGGCATCAAGCCTGTTCATACGTCCTGTCCTCAGTAAGCCACACTACCTCAGCAGATAGCTGAAGATAGCTTCCTTCCTAATAGAAAGAGGAAAGACATCTGGTTTTCTATTGCTCTTCACATGTCTCATTTTATTAATGTCTATTACAGTGGTGGCCAAAAATAGAAGTTTACTTGCTTTATGCAGATTCTAAACCCAGAATAGTTCCAGTGTTGCACCTGAAGATTTCAATCTGGGGTCACCTCTGGGTGGAGGTACAGCCGCTTTTTAATCACGTGAAATAGAATTACACAGTGGCTTATGGTGTAGGTTGAAGTGGACACCATGTATACTATACTTGCAGGGAGAAATTTTGATAGTGCTGTTGTGGTTTAACCCCAGCCAGCAACTAAGCACCACGCAGCCACTTGCTCAATCCCTTCCCCCTGGTGGGAACAGGGAGAGGATCAGAAGGTAAAAGGGAGAAAACTTGTGGGTTGAGATAAAGGCAGTTTCATAGGTAAAACAAATGCAAGCAAAGCAAAACAAGGAATTCATTCACTACTTCCCATGGGCAGGCCATGGGAAGTTCAGCCATGGTCAGGACAGCCGGGGTCCATCATGTGTAATGCTTACTTGGGAAGACAAACGCCTTCTCCTTCCTTCGCCTTCCCCCAGCTTTATATGCTGAGCATGACACCATACGATATGGAATACCCCTTTGGTCAGTTGGGGTCAGCTGTCCCAGTTGTGTCTCCTCCCAGCTTGTGCACCTCCGGCCTCCTCGCTGGTGGAGTGGGGTGAGGAGCAGAAAAGGCCTTGACTCTGTGTCAGCACTGCTCAGCAATAATGAAAACATCTCTGCGTTATCAGCACTGTCTTCAGCACAAATCTAAAACATGGCTCCATACTAGCTATGAAGAAAACTGACTCCATCCCAGCCAAAACCAGCACAAGTACACACCGACCTGGAGGCTGAAATGTGTGACTGAGCACAGTAAAGCCACCAGAGAAGCGTGGGCTTGTTCTACAGTCCATTTGGAATCTACAGATGAAGACCTGCCCTGCAGAGGGATTGCACACACGTGTCTTGGAGGACAGACCAGCAGTGAACTTTGCAGAGGTTTACCATGGGGAGGGCTGGGTTTGAGATGTTGGCCAACAAAGCTGAAGCTACTAAACAGGGAAACAATGGTAGAAAGTGGATTTAGGAGCCATGCCGTTGCACTGAGATCACGTTTGCATCTTGTAGTGAAATTTTTCACAACAATAGAGTGTATTTCAGGTACCCCGTGTGCCTGGGAGTGAGCAGAAAGGCCAGAGTGTTTAAGGGAAACTTTGATCATCTGGAGCACTGATAACCTTTGTTCTTTTGCAAGTGTCTGGCCTTGTCTAGAGAAATAATACCCTTGCCTCCAAGCCCAGAAGCTCAACCAAAACCAAATGGATGTGGACGTTCTTTAGAGGTTAAAGGAAGCAGAAAGAAGGAGTGAAGATGGCAGTGCCGTGCTTACCTTTACTTAATGGCCTGCATACATTTCTAATCTGCTGCAAACCTCACATCCAGACTGAAATTTTGCAGTGCAGAAATGTTAATATCCAGTGGTGCTGGTTATTAGCATATTATAAAAGAAGGAAAGAGAAAAAAAAATTAAAAGGAAGAGAGAAAAAAAAAAAAGAAGAGAAGAAAATGGGTCCCCAAGAGTTTAAAGTGGGATTCTGGTTTGTGTTGGATCCTTGTCCCGTAAGTTTAGAGTGCTCCAGTCCACCTGAAGGATCAAAAGTGTCCTCAAGCCCTTAAATAGATGACTCGGAAATACTTGAAATGTGTTTCATTTTATGGTAAGTTTAATGTTTCTAATCTCGGTGCAATTTACAATTACAATAAATATCACAAAAAAAATTAATGTGGCCACTTCAAATACAAAGGAACGACAAAGTGTAATCTGAGAAAATTTTATCAACATGCAATTTCCTTAACAAAAACACCAATGTATCATTTCAGCGTGCTGAGAAATATTTATCTTTTGGGACAGCAAAATCATTTGCAGAATGTTTTAACTGCTAAATAAATATTTTACTGGCAACTCCTGAGGCATCATAAATGCAGTCAATATAAACAAAGCAATGTGGAAACCAGCCCCAGCCTCAGTTCAAACGACGGCTGGCTGGTCCACGGCAACACAGGACTCTGGGATGCATTTGGCTGAGCCTCAGCGTTTGGAAAGGTCTGATTTCTTCCTGCTATTATAAGCAAGTTTGCTTAGTTTATTTGGAAGTTCTGGCAGTGGGAGCCAGGGTGAGCTTTTAGTACGAGTTCTGAACTGGTTAGCGTTAACTGAAACATTTAATAGTTAAATTTTATTTTATTTTATTTTA
>NW_010334171.1:0-23547 GCF_000700745.2 Antrostomus carolinensis
CAGCCCCGTCCTGCCCTCCCCGCGCTCCCCAAAGTCAGTCCGGGGGAGCCAAACCCGGACCGGCCCCGCCAGCACCGGCTCTTTCGGGAGCTGCGCTGCCGGGATGTTCTCTGCAGCCCCGCGTTGTACCGAGTGCGTGGTTTCTTCCAGCTGCAGGTGGGAATAATCTCACCTGCCCCGTCGTGCTGAGGTGATGTGGCTCAGACCTGTGGTTTTCCCCCAAGAAAGTGGTTTTCCCAGAAAGTCTTTCAGATGATTGAAAGTCTGCCAAGTGGCCCAGCTCCAGCAGCTCCTTCTCAAGACTGGTAACGCGAGCTGCTGTCCTGCCACGCACTCCGTGTCGTGGAAATGTCACACGGGCACAGGCTACATTTTCGAGGCAGTGTGCAGTGGCAGCAAGGAAAGACTGTGCCTGGCACCAGGCCCCGGGGTTGCCCTCTGCGTCCCTTGAGTTCTTGTTCTCCAAGAACGTGCAGATACTGCCAAGTACGCCAGTGAGAGAGGCTCCAGTGATTCCGCTTGCTCTGCATGGGTTACCTGTTACCATAAATACTATGTCCTGGAAAAAGGGACTGTTCATAACATCTTTTAATAGCATGACAAATATAGGCAGTCTGAGGTCAGCCAGATAGATGACACTGAGAATTACCTTGCCATGGAAATTACAAACAGGGTAGCAAGGAGGAAGGCAGAGCAGAGAATCACCCAGGAGCATAAAAGGGAGAGCACCTTGCAGCTGTGTGATGTGGGCAACATGGAAGTGATGCCCATTTATTGAGTTGTTCAATGACTACAAAACTCACCTATGACAAAACCAGCCCCTGTCTGGTTTAAATATAGAGCTCCTTCGTTTTAGGAGCAGTCAGAAATGATGGCGGTTGCTTCCCTGTGGTAACAGTGCAGTGCTTTCAGTTCTTCCTTGAAGAGGTGATTATGATTTGCAAGGCTTTACAAAATATTAATTGATGGAGTGGATTACAGAGATAGAGCATAAGACTCTCTAGCTGAAGGACTAATTCACTTAGGATGAAGGAGATGAGGCTACAGTCCTTGCCTCAGAGTTATTTTACACTTCCCCCTGCTTTTAATTGAGCTATTTTACAGCATGCGTAAAGTAGAACAGCTTCAGCTAGAAACAACAAAAACTTCCACGCCCATGCACCAAAATATGCCAGAAATGAGAAGAATACTCTGAGACCAGTCCATCCACAGGGATAATATGACCCTAAACCAACACAGAAGTTGCATATTACAAAGCACAAGTTCCTCACTGCAAATTTGCCAAGTAATGTATTTTTGTTAAATATATTGTACAGACCCAAGAACACTTAACATCAGTTCCATAGTACCATTCATTAGATTTCATTGCTGGTTGACAAACACCCAGCCTCCTTCATCTTGTATGGAAGTGTGCATTCAGCACAGCAACATATCTCACAGTCTCAAGCACCATAAAAATATTAATGCTGGAAGCATCGAGCATATTCTAAACCCACAAAAAAACAAACAAACAAAAAACCCCAGAGCATGCTTTCAAAGACATTTGTAGCAGGAAACAAATTACAGAGCAACTTTCAACGTCTTTTCAACAAGTTTAGACATTTCTTCTAATCCCTTCCAGTATCCGTAAGCACGTACTGCTGATTTCATTAGCCACCAGCATATTCTTGCAGGTAAACACATTCCTAAGAGCTTTGCTAAGTAAAGGTGGATTTAAACCTGTGCTTATTCTTTGATGAATTAGGATATTAGTGTCCACTTACATTTTTACTTTGAACAACATAAATCCCTTAAACATGCTATGGTTCAAAGAGAAAATGCATTTTAATTCCCATGTGTGCAATATGTTCCAAGAGTGTGCCAGAAAATCTCATTGTTCAGGTTTTCAACTCAATATTCTGACTAGAAAAAAAAAACCAAAACAACCAAACAAACTTGTTTACCAGGTTTTCAATATTGATGCAAATGTGTGCTCTCATTGTTTTGACAGGAGTCCTTCTTTCATTTCCCTAGGGGTCTATTGACCATTTACACTCCCTGTAAGGAAATGCCACACGTGTTTATCTATATTCAAAACTGTATAAAACCTTTTTAATAAGCTTTCATTGAAATTCAAATTCTTTTTCCTTTAATGACAATGTTACTGCTATTATTTCTTACGAAGATAAGAGTCAAGGGTCACTTTGAAGTACTAGCCTGCTGTTAATAATTTAAGTGGATTATTGTTATATTCTAATCTCATAATAACTATCATTGTATTGCCCTACAATGAGCTCATTTGCTTTTAGGGCTCTGGAAACAGAAATCACTGTTATTCATTTTTACTGAAAATGAAAGTATCTGCTAGTTTGTTTTTTTTCAAAATGCCATACTAACATTTTAAAAACAAGTTATATTCACCTTATTATATTCGCAGCATGTCATCCCCCACGTCCATGATATTATTTCATCACAGTCTACAGGAGTAATTTGACAAACATCTCTGAGACTTACCAAGTTAAAGAACAAGAACCTGCAGAGGCCATTTTAAGGAACCAGTATTTTCTGTGGAAGTTATTTCTTTGAACAGATGGAGCTGGTACTAGTCAAGCATTTCCTGACAAAAAAAAGTTTCTCATTTGATCACCCTGAAATGATTTTCTAGAAATGTAAACACACATCAATATTTTCTTATGAAAAGCTCCTGTAACATTTTGCCTCCATAAGGTCAAGATGCCAACATTTTTCCACTATCGTTTTGATTTTTCAGGGTAGTTTAGAAATGATAACATCACAATGAAGTGTTTTGACCTTATCAAGTACTTTGAGGTTACTGGAATGCAATATTTCAAACACAGTATCTCCATGAAAAGCTTTTTGGCATTCCTATGTCTAATTTTGTTTCGGTGTGAGATAAATTTTTTACATTTAATTCTGATTTTTGCAATGGAAATTCAGAGTTTAGGCTAGTTTTAGCTGCAAGGAAATGCAACAGATAATGAGCATAAAATAAACAGTGTAATTCTTTAAAAAAAATTGTTTTTTTCCTATGCTATTGCAAACCTTGAAATCCCTTATTTTCTTTTTTGCAAAGCCAAACTTGTGGTGCTGCCTTGGACTATTAGGTCAGCTATATTAAATTTTGGGAAAATTTTTTAAAAAGACATTTATTCCAAATTTACCTCTTTCACAATGCAGAGATTTGATTAGTTTTACCTTATGATTGTGGCTCATTCTAGCACTGGTGCTAATGCAAAACCATACACTGGATCCACAGTACAAAACTGCTCAGAAATTCTCTTCCTTCATCATTTACGTATCATTGTGCTAATCGATTTTGAGTGAATGAATTCTGCAGAAATGAAGATTTCTCAGATACTTTACTCTGCTGTTACATCATCTTCTGCGTCTTTGTTTCTAATATGCCATTAAGGCTGCCTGTGCAATGGCCAGGCTTCAGGCAGAGGAGTAGCGTGATGGGTCACAGAATTTAGGAAACCTTTATAAGATTTGGGCTAGTCTTTTGAGGTAGTTTACCAGGTGAGAGAGGGCAGGACCCTTGGTTAAAACATCCTCATTTGCTTCAGAGATTTTCGAATACATTAGGTACAAAATTGCATTAGTGAAAGGCACACATAACTTATTGGCAGAATTACTATGCAGATGTCAGTCAGTGCCAAAACATGAAAATTCATGAGACTGAACAGTTAACTTAAAAAAAATATCTACCATAACAGAATGTAGGCATATAGCTACTTGCACAGTAAACAGGAAAGTGCCTGCCAGCATAAGCCACTGATAATCAATATTTAATGAAAATAAATAATCTATTAACCAGGCTAACATGTCATTTTGCACAGTAATATTGCAGTATCAGGCACTAAAATTACCTTGCCTCTGCACAATTCATTCAAATAATTTTGCTTCGTGTAGACCAAGGTGGTGAGAGGCAGAGAAGATAGTGGAGGAGGGGAGAAGCAAATGAAATGCATCCTTTTACTGGAAACTCTGGTTCCGATTGTAATATTTTGTCCCTAACAAAATTACTGTCAACACAGTGAATTTTAAGATAGAAATAAATATATGCTGACTTAATCTGCAAGCAAAATGAATCCAGGGTAACATTAGCTATTGAAAAACCCAACGTTCATTTTCCTTGCTTTGTATTTCTGTCACAGTTACAAGCATTTAAGCAACTTTTTCATCCTCACTCTCCCGAAGACATACATCAAGAGACCTTCCTGCATCTGCAGAACATGGCTGGAGGGATTAAGCAAGACTGAGTGGTGGGTCACAAGGTCACCATCCATCCTCTCTTTTCCTGTAGGTAATTTATCAGAGTCTGCTGTGTATCAAAGCACAGCTCTGGGACTGGCAGCTCGCTCTGATCTTTGGCTATGGCAGAGCTGGAGTGATATAGCCTGTGCAATTGAAGTTTCCCTGACTGCTTGTTTGATATTTCCAGTCTGAGCCAGCACAAAAACATTAATTCCAGAGTAGGTCTCAAAACACACAACTGTAGCCTTTATCAAGCCACAAGTAGGCAATGCAGCAGTGCCAGAGCAACAGATCAATTCGGATTACACCACATGCACATGAAAGCCTCATTCACATTTGTCTGTGTGTTTGGACTCAGCTGTGTTGCTTGTGTAGGTGGATTTCATTGCACAACATAGGCAGTCATCACTGGGGCTTGCCCAGCTAAACCCCACAGCACATTAAAAGATTCCTCCAAGAGATCTTTCAAAACAGGACCTACCACCATTGATGGTAAAGTCAGTACCATCTGGGATAAGGCAGCATTTTTCAAGACAGTGAAGACAAGCCTGCTAAAGGGTATTTCAAGACCTGAATCGCCAACATCAAGGTGAGATTTAGCAGACAAAGGTGTACAAATCATACCATAAACGGACACTTTGCCTATTGTATTCTCACAAAGGAACTTGACTGGGAAAGTATTAATGGTACCCAGGAAAAAATTTAAGCCAGGGACTATATTTAATGGTATCTCGAATTTTTAAGAAAGAAATCTGTAGGAACCTAAACCTTGTGTCTAAAAACATTGTTTAGGAAGAGGTTTTAGGGTTACCTGAGCACTCAGGCTGCAATATGCCTCATCAGTGCTGTAACAGCATGCTGGTTGCTATTATAGCATATGTAAATAAATAATTTACTATTATCATGCTGCAAGAAAAGCATCAGTTAACTTTCAGTCAAAACCCAAATGTTAAGGGTGTCACTTGAAAATTCAAACAGAAGCTTCTTTACGTTACATCACAATTTTAAACATGAGAAGTTGTTTCTAAATTAGACTTCAATGTATATATTTATAGATATTTCAATACTGATTGATCCCAGTGAAATTTATTTTCTGTTGTTTTGCCCTAAATACTCATTACTGAGCCAATGTCAAGATAATTTGATATCTGTGTTAACAATATGTCTACTAGGCAAATTCTTATCTTGAGTCAGTGCATATTTAAGCCTTTATTGCTTCATGTCTACTGAAAATTTATGCCTGAAAGTTTTTTGATCTTTTTGTTAAATGAGTTAGAAAAAAGTATATATTCTAATTATAGTATTTGCAGATGGCATTTGGAAAAGATATCAAATAGCGTCAGTTTACAACGCCAAGTTTGATATTATATGCTGCTTTATATAATCAGTAGATTTGGGGGCTGGAATTTAACATTTCATTGTGCAGTTGCAAGGTTAAATTTGCATAAGCATTTACCAGAACTGGGCACCTGAATGAAATTAATTAATATGAAAACATGATTCCCCATTGCAGCACGACTTGCAGGTGGGAAAAGCCAAACCTCTCACAACACCCTGCACTCTGGAGCTATTGAACAGGGAAGGCGTGAAGGGTGGATTTTGTCATTCTCCCAACATATCAGTCCCTTTGCATGGAGGTCATGCAAGAAGAGTTGTGCTTTGTAATGCACTAAAAGGCTACAGCAAGCTATTTCCCTTCAGAAGCAAGACAAATTATTGGGAAAGAATGATGACTGAATCACAGTACCATCACACCACAGTATCAGAAAAGATAGCTAACTAAAAAGATGTACTTTCTGATTCTCCTTAAGTAGAGCTGAGACAAAAGACTGCATCAATCACCTTCCTGCATGCAATTGGAAACATTTGGTTCATATGTGAAAATCTACATGTCACTTTTTTGAAAATGCAGCCCAAATTTACAGATGTCCTTTGCTAACTTGGAAGGTGGAGATTCAAAACAGCCATTATAAAACAAAGACTAACTCAAATAAGGCAGGCGCCAGGAGAGCAGCTCATTCTTTTTATGGCATGCAAACAAATCTGGAATTTGTATTTCAGTATTGAACGAAGATATTATGAACACTTTCAGAGTGGTAAAACACAAATGACGGCCCTCTGCTCAAGGAGTGATGGGAGCTATTTGCATGACTCCATAACACCAGGTAGCAAGAGACTCTGTGTAGAATATCGATTTTGTTAACTTCTGCTAGCAACTGCAGGTACCTTAAACTGAGCCACTTGTTACCATTTTTTGTGAAACACTATTTATTAATTGCATTTGCACTGATGATGAAGTTAGTCTTACTGAAGATTTAAGGGGACTTGTCTGGGTTCAGCCACAGTGCTTCTTGTCTCTTCCTGAACTGCAGCAGCAAGTCTGGTATAGAAATAGGAAAGGATTCTCAAAGGCTAAATGATTTCTCAGATTTCCCAGGGTCTTGGTCAGAAATAGAGCAAGAATTCATTCCATGTGCTTATACCTCCTGAGGGCCGTAAATATTGCTGCTGTTCGATATTTTGAGGAGCAGATTCTGGCACAGGCATAGATTGTCTAAAATAGGAAAAGTTTGCTAAAGGGTTAACTTCATTTTTATGTCAGGTCACTCAGAAGCAATGCAAAATAACTCAGGGTTTTTGACTGTAGAACTTATCAGTAAAAATATTGGTTTACTATTATTCAAAGTTGAACAAGTTTTCTAGCAAAGCTGACATAAATTGAACATCAGGCTGTATTAGGTGGAATTTACAGACCTTTCTCATGCACCTACTTCCCTGAGGAACTGAGAAGAATGACTAAACACCCAATTATCCTTGATTTTCATGCAATTTACACAGAAAATATTGTAAATTGCATCTCTCATGTAAATTATTCCAAATGAGTATTCATTAACACAGGTGACTTTGCTTGCCAAGGCTCAGCTGGCTCTGGGGACTCATCACTTGTCCTGAATGGTGGATATACACACTGATTAGCAGGATTAGAGAGGGGGAGAAAAGCACAGGCATAAATATACAAAGAGCACTCATTCATAAACAAAAACAACAAAGACAACTTGAGAAACATGCACTGCCCAACATTAACAAGTTTTGTCAGCAGTGCCTTTGTTTCCTTACTGATACTTAAATGTTAGATTAATTCATTTAACTTTGTCATTATTTGTGGTCAGACACATCTACCTCACTTTATGTTAATATTCTTTCAATAAGTAGTTCACAACACATTCTAAATGTTAAATGAATATTAATAATATGTGAATTTGAGTGGTAAAAAGCACTAAGCTAAAAAGTTCTAAGTTATAAAATATAGTGTTGAAGAATTACTAACACACTGTACAACCTGTGTACTCTGTAACCTGTAACCAACCATTTGCTGAAACTTCCATAATTGTATTAAAACTTTATATCTTTATATGAGACTCTTATGGGTTACTTAAGCTAACTTGGATGACTCTCTGAAGGACACTAACATGCAGTTTCATGACCCTTCCAGCTCTCACCTGCCAGGACAGAAACCTTTGGTAGTGAGATGGTGAGGAACAGCAGCCCAGACCACATCCAGTGGTCCTAGCCCAGTTCTTTGCAAAGTATCTGAAGGTTGAAGATGAGATAAGTATGTCCTCTTAGCACTTTGCACTGGTTTTTAGTTCTGATCATTCTTTGACACATGTACAAATCCAAACCACAATTAATTTTCCTTTAAATAGATTATACTGGTTTTTGCCTTGAAAGATTGATGTGAATTGCTATACAGCACGGGTAGTTCGGGTGCATGAAGTTCTCTGGTTTGTGCCTCAGCCAACAACTGGGCATCCTGATAATTACCTACTCAGCTTCACATTGATCTTTTTCCATACATTTTATTATACAACAGGAAATTGGATAGAAGGATTCCATATACAATTTATGAACAAACTAAACTTGCTATCTGTCTTAAAGTATTGAAATTCAAATTGTGGTAATTTGGAGTAAGTCCTTATGAATTTATACACTCAAGCTCAAAGAGCCTTCTTTTTCAAAACAAACTATGGCCAAAAGAATGGGGCAGGGAAGTAATTTTTAAATTGTAATTAATCTCACTGTAAGAATATTACCTGTTCTTTTTGATTGCCAGAGCTGGAAGCAGGAGTGAAAAACTGGCAGTATGCTCTGGTTTTGGCACTATTGCAGAACTTCTGAGCAACGCTTTCATGCTTCAGAAATCACTTGTGTGCATTGGGCTTTTCAGAAGAGCTTAAGGAAGTCCAACTCAATGAATTTTCTATGGGGTTTGGATGCTTACCTCTGTTAGGTTCCTCTGAGAGCCCGTTTATGACGTTTTGAAGGAGGCTTTCACAATGTACAGGAGGAACATTCAGAATTTTCCCATTCCACTTGACCTTGGGAGGTTTTAGGCAGGGCCAGAGGTTGCAAGCAATGGGGCACAGAGCAAACCTGTCCCAGAGACATGTACATCTCTGGGGCTCCTGGCAGTAGTGAAACACACACCTGATGAGGACACTTAATTATCCTTAAAGGAGGTGCCACACTCCCCTTGCCCATTCCCTGCCTCCCCCGGGGAGTCTGGCCTTCACATGGGCTAGGTGTGAGGAAGGATTCATTTCCTTCCTGCAAATCTCTTCTTGGCAATTTTGGACCGTGAGCACTAAACCGCTACAGCCCTGACTCATCAAGAGCCTTAACTGTGAACCTAATTTAAAGCAGTTCCATAGTGACGCTATAAATTAATGGTCTTACTCATGTAATGATGTTTGCTATGTGCTCAGGCAATGGCTGTTCCAGGGCCTAATTCCTTGAATAACAGATGAGTAATTCTGGGGCCTCTGTTTCACTCTCTATCAATAACGTTGGTTTTAAGGGTTTTTTTCTGCAGAAGCTGGTGTCTGTTCACTGCAACTTTATTATGAGCATTTGGTTGGAGTCTCAGTAAATCTAACCTGGCAGGATGTCATTCCCTTCAGCTGAAGGATGCCAGTTTGCACTAGCAGACATGTCGGTCTTGATCTTTTGTTTCAGGAGCTTTCATCACATTTTCCAAACCCAACACATGCTGCAAACTTAAGCTGTCAAGTAATTGTCCATGATTAACCTTTAACTGCAGGATTTCACATGAGATCTAAAACTTTAATAAAGAAGGTGGGTCCACCACTAATGACAAGCAGCCTGCCAGGGCAATTCATTTGGCCATCAAGCTATTTTCTGCCAGCTTCCTTGCAGAGCAGTCTCTTAGATCTGGATAGATGTCACCATCTAATACACTCTTCTGGCAGCTTGTTCCCTCTTTTCTGAATGTCCTGCAACTACATAGGGCCAATAGTGCATTTGTCACTTGATGAAAATATGGGCAATTTATATCACATAACAGACGGATCTGCTGGTGGCTGGTAAGAGCTCCTGGGGACAGTTTGCATCCCCCACCGCAGGGTCTGGTGCGGCTGTACTGGTGCGAGCAGATCGAACAACTACTTGGTTAATTGAAAAACTTGCCTGGTAAGATTGATAGATATGTAAGATTGATGAGCTTTATTGAAAGCAAACTCCAATTCCCAGCTGTGGTTTAGTTTGGGATAGCAAAAGTAATGCTTATATTTAGTCATGGAAATAAATAATGCATGAGTGTTACCATGGCATTTTAGCAGCATTTGGATCTGAAACAGGCATTGCTGTCTTCCCTTCTCAGTCTGTTCAAGCCTTATACCTTGTGACAGTTCATTTCCTTAACATTAAACTTTAACCAAATGTTATTTCCTTTTATAAAAATCAGTGGTTTCTATTAGACTTGCTTGAGAAAGATTTGCTAAAAAGCATTTATGTGTAATATTCAGTGTCATCTGAAAGCTACTCATTACATGTTCTTCTTTGTTTCAAACTGGAGAAGGAATGTTTGCCAATAAACAAAATGCATAATTGCAAATCTAATTACACATATTGTCTTTATAAATGTGCTTGCCAATCAGTTATTTTCATGAGCAAAACACATACCTACAATTACTGGTTTTAAAGATCCAGTTGTGAGATTTCTAGCTTTAAAAGTGTAAGCAATTGGTGATTTTGTTGAATGAAATTCTTCAGTGGCTTTTCCCCATGAGCTTTTTTCCTGTATGTATCCATCTTAAATTAAGGAACTTGACTGTACTGCATTGTTAACAGTTCCTTGAAAACCCTGCTAGAATAAAATATATATCTAGTGGAATCTGTAAATCCATTTTAGATATGTTTAGGTATTGTTGCCACCTCTCAAAACTGGATTGCAAACATGAAGACTTGAATGTTTGTAAAGCCACAGCCCCTTGTTTAATATCACTGTTAACTTTTTTTTATTTTATAGATTACATTTCTAGGTATTTTCATTTCAGAGTAATAACATGACCCTGGCTAACAGCTTGGTTTGAACCATCTTTTAGTTACTAGAGTCAGAATATGTATGACTGGAGTTTTGATTTAGGTTTTCACACAGTTCTGCACATTCCTTAACATAAATCTCAGCCCAGGCAACCCCAGTAATCCCAGAAAATATTTTGCAAATTATACACTGTAATTTCTGGACTCTTCTTGATTTCTACAAGAAAGGCAGAAAATTTATGATATATATTTATGTTGACTTCACTTACTGACTCTTTTTTAAGGACTTTCAGTTAATGCTACCAGCTAAGCAGAAGGAACAGTGTACTTAGTAACATGAACTTCATGAACTTCAGCAGAAGCACCACAAGCAACAATAAAAAAAACTCTCATGTATAAAACCCTTTGGGCTTTTTGATCTAACATTCCTAAACTAATCCAAAAGGAAGATTATCCTTTCATTCAACAAGTTGCAGTGGACAAGATAAGCAATCATGCAAGAAGATTAGAAAAACTTCCAAAATATCCTTGTAAAATAAACTATTAAGACTCTGATGTTATCTTATCTGCCAGTGAAAGATTTCCTAAATGTTACAAAATATAAACAATTGTACTTCATAACTGAAAGGCACAGCACTAAATTCTGTGTGCACTTCTTTTTTAGCCTTTAATAACCAAGAGTGTCAAATGCACTCCAATCTTTAAGGAAGCACAAACCATACAGTTACATGCAAACTGCATCTACATTAAAAAAAATCAATATTAAACAAAATATAATTCATCTCTGAGAAATTTTATCAGAAATAAACTAGTTTGAAAGAGCCAGGAGCACAGAGAGCCATTCCCAAGGCTGATGCAAGTCAAATGTCCAGCTCCTTTTCCAGGGTGCAGGCACTGAGAGGTACCCCCAGTCCAGACCTGCCCCACTTCACAGCCCAGATACCAGCACAAACCATCAATGCAACAGCTTAATAACTGGACAATGAAGAGAAAGGAGACATGGTCCAGGACTGAAAGAAGGAAACAGTATTTTGAGTGTACGTGTCCCTCATTGGGACTAGCAGGGTCCAGACATCCATCTCCTTCTCTCCCTCCTCTGTTATACAAACAGAGGGGCAGGGCAGTGGGCAATACTGAGACCTTGGCTGCAAGGACAGCAATTTTTACATGTTTAGGGTGGTGAAAAGTTGTTGCAACAGTCTCACATACAGATAACAGAAATCCATAAAGCTCAGAAAACCTTTAATTTCCCAAAGGTAAACAGCCATACTACACAGAAAAAGCTCTTTGGCCAACAAAGCAAATTTTCATGCAAGAATGTCATACTACAACTTGTGTGTGTACACACATATGGAAACTAAATAGTTCTTTGTAACAGTGTAAAGAATGAGTTGAATTGCAAATTATTTTTACTGATAAATATAGGAGAGTGGGAAAAAATAAAGTAATAGTTCAAGAATGTCATTTAGCACATACAAAAAAAAAGTTAAATCAGCCTATGTGGACTTTGCAATATTTCCAAGGATATTTGGCCAAAAATGTTGCTCAAAACTGATGAACTAGAACCCAAAATCCAATCTGATTAAGCTAGAAGGCAGCTCCTGAAACTACAAATAAGATCAAAAGAGGGTTTCAGGTTTATTAGAGATCTGCTTAATTTAAACTGAATAACTGCACATGACCATGTCGGGAATGCATTTCATTTAGAGAAGATTTCATATGGTTAATGGTAATTACGAAATATGTGACAAATTAACTCAAAGCAATTGAGAATGTATATGACAGGCAGATAAGAGCAAATATCTACGAGCAAACACTACTGCTTACAATTCAAGTCTTTCAATGACAAGAATTTTAGAATCAATCAGAAATTACTTTGGAAAAAAAAATTAGACAAAAGTAGTATTTTGGAAGATGCAGCCACTGCAGTTTCAGTGGAACTATCCAGCTTGATATCCCCTGGCATTATGGATCTGATCAATCTCCATGGCCTTTGGAAAAATTAAGAATTAAAAAATGCAGTTTAAAAATCATATTTGTGTTTCACATTCGTTCCAGATGTTTGCCCTTTTAATCATAAATCAGAAGAAAAAAAAACCAAAATCAGCTGCATGAAAGTAAAAATTTTCTCATCTCTATTCTGTTGACAACCCACAAACAACATCACTTATTGTACATCTTCTTTTTCTCTATTGTTGAATGGAAAAATATTCTTAGATGCTTACTGAAGCTTAACCCAATGAAGCAATTAAAATAAAAACTTAATGAAGTGGTGTGCTAATGAGAATGACTCAGTCTGCGGCAGCAGCAGATCGGCAGCTATCGCGTAGGGACACTTTGCTTTAGTGGTTTCCCCATCGACGCCTGTAGCAGGAAGCAGAAGTGTCCTCCCTCAGCTTTGCATTTCACTCCACATCCACCACTGCCACCCAGTTTGTGGTGGTGAGTGTGGTCTGTACAGGGACATGCACTGCTCTCCCCATGACCCATGTCCAAACTTCCCCACCTGCTCTGGCCAGCGTAGGGACTTGCTGGTTTTGGATGCAAACCGTTCTTCTTGCCTCGATTCCAGCAAAACCCCTGTTGCCCCTGTAGGCAGTCACTGAGCTGCTCAGGAAGTTACAGCTGATAGCAGCATGCTCACAGTCCCACAGCTGCTCTGCCAGCCCCTCCTAAGTGTGGATGGGGTTCAGAAGAGCTTCAAGAAGACCTATCGCTATCTCTACTATTCCAAGACACCGTAACAGGATTTGCAGGAGCTGAGCTGTCTCTGGCTCCACTTTATTTCTTGATAGATAAAGCCAACTGTCTTTCCTTTAAACCCTAACAACATTATTTTTTTTTATCATTAAGATGTGGAATCTTGGTTCTTGTCCTGACCTCACTGTGTTAAAACTGGTACAAATTCCAAGAAAAATGGTGTTGCCCTTTTTTGGTCTGAAAAAAGCCTCCTCTGGTTTTAGCGCAGCACCTCATTTGAAAGCAGGAGCCAGAAGAGATGCAACATACAGGATCTGCCACCACAGAGCCACAGTGCAAACAAACTTTGTGGTGATTCAGAGTTTGCAGAGGGGAAAAACAATGTGCACTCCCTTCCTCCAGCACACTGTGAGGTCCCAATGGTAATATCTCATGCGGGAGACAAGCCTATTTTATGCTTCAGAGCATGTTTAATTACAAGAAACATCTTTGAAACATTGCAAGATAAAGAGTACAAGACAGTTAAAAGCACCAGTAATTATCATGTCCTTTGCACCATACTGTGAAGCCCCACATTACTTCTGCCATGTAGGTGAATTGCTGGGAGTTTGGGGTTGTGGGTTTTGGGGTTTGGTGTATTTTTGATGGTGGGTTCGTTGTTGGGGTTTTTTTGGGAGGGGGTGTTTGGTTTTTTGTGGGTTGGTTGTTTTGGTTTGGGGTTTGTTTGGGGTTTTTTTTCCAATTTACAGGTACTGAAATGCAGGCAAAATGTTAAATCACTTTTTTAGTACGATTTCACTATGTCAGCATTATCACAGTTCTGAAAATGAGATTGGCTAGCAGATAAGGAGCATTAGGAGCATGACACCAAGCCCAGACAACAGCTGGTGGAGGCTCTCACCTCTTCCTAACAGCTAGCAGAAGGAAAAAATAGAGCAAGTTTGCAATAGGGAAATGATCCAACACACACTGAGAGTTTAATGGGATTTACATCAAACCTGTAATTCATTGAATAAAAGAGAAAACAGTAAGACAAAGCTTCATTTATCTCCTTGCTGATAAGGCTGGAAGTCAGTAAAAGACCTGTTCCCCACAGGGGAATTAAGATTCCAGCGATCAACATCCTTGGTATTCAAGAGTGCGTTATAAATGAGGGATCAGGAGGAAAAGACTTTAGCAATCACAAAGATGGCCATATTTTATTTAGCTAAATTGATATTTGCATTTCCCCAATGGGGAAGTAAAAGCTGAATGTGTCAGACTATTTTTCCTACATAAATATAAGTAAACACACATATGCATCAAGTGGATAAATATGGCCTCTCAGATCCCTCTCATGCAATCATTCTTTCAAATGAGGCCATTACTGAATAAAAATGTCTCTTTAGTTTTGCTCCAGATTTTCACCTGTGACTGCAAAGACATTTCTACCAGCATGTTCTGGATGGGAGCTTATGTCTGCTCAGAAGTCAAAGGTGATATGAAACCTGGAAAATGCCTCAGCGTAGCATCTGCTCTTCTGCACCATTTTTATTCAACATTTTATGCTGAAAACATGGACATCACTCAGGATGGATGATATGCAATAGGATGATAACCCTAAAAGCTGAATTTTCTGGAGAGTTTTAAAAATGGTGCAATTAGGACAGACTGTCACAAAATGATTAATACCACAAGGTACCTATCATTTCTTTTAGTCATACCAGAGTAGCCCATTAATTTGAAATCTGCACGGTCACAAGTGTCACTTGCTCCCACATTTATCCATGGGGACCAAGAAGCAGTCTTTATAGGTAAATCAATACTGAGTATTGTTGTGAATACCTTCAGACTAATCAAAAGCATGGGTGACGTGAAGGGGGAGAAGGATTTCATTAAAGTTAACAAATTATTGGTGTGGCATGATGGTACGATGTTAAATGGATGTCACAGTGCAGACAGCTCATGTTTTAAAAAATGCTCATTACATTTTGCCCCGGAGCAATGATTTATGTGATTAGGATGTTTTCTTCATCTGACCTCTCTCTCTGTCTTCAGGTTTTCTACTGTGAACCATCTCTATTATATTGGAGCACTCTCAATGCAAAATTTATAGCAATAGTCAAATCTCTAGGAAGTTAATGTTCAGCACTTTTTTGGAAAAGTGTCTCAAATTAAGGAATAAAGACAATAAATTTTTTTCACTGCTCAGTCTTAAAAATACTGGAAGTACTAATTTTAAATCTATCTGTGCCACACCTCATACCTTGCACAGACCACTGACAACTCAATTTCTGTAATGCTGCATCTGATCTACATTCCTAGATTACTTAAGGACCATTAATGTATATGTTTTAGTACACAAAGAAATACTTCTCAAGCCAAATTATTTCTTCTCTTCCCACTGTTTGATTCTCAGTCCAGTGCATGTTATGAAGAACACAGTGCTACAGTGGATTGAACCACAATGGTTTTGAAACCACAGTATGTTGCCACATTCTTTTGATTAATATGTACATGAATATGTATGAGAAGCCCAGCACTTGCCTTTTGGGCCAAAGATTATGATCATGCAGTTGTCCTACATCAGCATCCTATACCAGTTCTAAACAAGAACTAGTACAGCAGCATCTGTCACCATATTCTTAGGAGTTTCAGAGAATAGAGACACTGTGTAATTAACAAGTCAGCACTCTGCAACCACCCTGAGGCAATGCAAGAGCTAAAAATGACTGGAGAAATGCAAGGAGGGGCAGAAGTACTTGTTATGTTCATTCAAATAATGATTTTCCTTTAAAGAATCAAGTGGAGCTGTTGTCTTAGTAACCCAGTCCGAGAAAGAAAACATTTCAGTAAGTTTGCATGCAGACACCATAACATCTGCACACCGAGATAGGTTGGTGAGTCCTACATAAGGATCCAGATTCTCTGGAAATATCTGGCACAAGTTATCTTGGAATTTAGCTAGAACTGCACTAGACAGAACAAAAGAAGTTTGCTTTTCCCTGCCATGTCCCCCATTTGCCAGGGAGAGACAGAAAAAAAAATTTGCCAGGCCAGTTCAGAATACACTGGGCTATATTCTGGGTTTTAAATAAGTGCAAACACACAGCACAGACAAGGCACCTTATTATTTATCAGATAGTCACCTGGCACAGAGAGCAAATCACCTAAAGGATAAAAGGAATCTGTGCCACATCAATTCCTGACTCCCAGGTGGCACTGCCTCTTCCCAAACACCACTGCTGCTGGAGAACAACAACTTCCTTGTGCAAAAACTCTCCATTCAATTAATAAAACATACTAGTGACAAAACTCAGGCATCATGCCTGGGAGAGCATTTGCTATTATCATATTTGAAAGGATTTTCAACATTAGGCATGTATAGCTGCAAAAGATAGTTATCAAAATATTAAATAAAATAAGAAAGTATGTTCAAGATGAACAGTGCAAAAAACTGTCATGGAAATGTGTTTTGCAATTATGATTTGTTAAAAATACATATTTTCCCCCAGGCTAAACCATCTGCACTAATTCAACTTACTTTTGTGGGTATTTACAGGGTAAAAAGAAAAAAACCCCTCTGATCTGAAAATGAATCTTCAATAGCAAAACTATTCTTTTACAACCCCCACTGTTATTGTAAAAGAGCAATTAATGTAGCAAACACAAAGATTTAACTAGAGTGCTTGAAATTATCTCTCATGAACAATCTTTCGTAAACATGTCCATATTTCATTAGATTGCTCTGCAAATAGCAGAGAGCTCTGAAAGTGATTGCACAACAAATAATCTTTGCAGTACCACTTTGCTCTTGTAGTGATCTGAAGTATTGGTGTAACAGCCAATAATGAATTTCAGATAGTCTGCTATCCCTTGCTGGAATTTTAAATGTGCTCCCAAACGGAAAGAATAGTGCTCGTGAGTCTGAAGTTCAATTGGTTTTAGTGGTTTAAATGCAAAAGAAAGTTAATTAGTCATAAAAAAAATGGTACATGAAAAACATGGCACCCCAATTTATATTCTGGTCTAAAACAGAAAGCAAAGCAATTAGCCAGTAAAGGTGTTAACTGCTTGGCTTATTTAGTATATAATGAGCAAAAGCATCCACCCGACACTACTTTGCAATGCTGCTTTTCATTTACTTTTAATGCATTCATAACATTAGGTTTTGTTTACCATCATGGTGATTAACAACAGGGAAAGTGGATCAAACTCTGCTCTCAGTTGCTTTACAAGACCAGAAAAGTTCTTGTGGGGACAGCATTTGGCCCACTGCAATTTCTGAATTTAAACCACAGACAATTTAGCAAAGAAATAATGGAATTAAAATAATTTTACATTTGAATTTGTGTTTCATTCTATGCTGCCTGTAACAACTGAAGGTGAGGTTAAGAGTGAACTGAGCCCAGTGTTCCTGTGGTAAATTGTCCTGAATGGAAAATAAACAAACAAAAAACCCCAGACAAAAACAACAACAAAAAACCACCACAAAAACACAAAACAATCCAATCCACAGAAGAAGCAACAAGGTTTTGCTCAGAAAATCCTGTTGGCCAAACTGTTAATCAAACTCAGTGGATGAAACCCTGGCAAGGGACCCTGAGCAAGAAAAACTGAAGGCACTTGGCAGAGCACGCTAAAGGAGAAGTTCAGCTCCAAACTTCTGAAGACATCATGGGTGACAGAGGTGGCTGGGAACTTGCTCAGAGAGCTGAAGGACAAACAGTCTTTGGGGATTCTTGACAGAGAGGTTTCCCTAGATCTTCCTTTTCTGTTGAGAAACTTTTTCTACCCAAAAGAAATTTTGGAGGTTTCAATGACTCTAAGCAGGCTGCCTGGTGCTCACAAGTAATTTACACTGCACATGCAGTAAATCCCACTGGAGTGTGTGGCCTTAACATGTGTGCAGTCACTCTTCTTTCCAAGATTTCCTCAATGAAAGGAAGCACAACAGCATTTAGAAAAATAGTAATAGTTCACTTCTGCTCTCTGCAAGTAATTTCTGGAATAAAGAGAATGGAAATTCAATCCTAGTATTTATAACTGTAGCTGAAATGACAACTGAATTTGATGGTTATTTTCAGAACTGACTGCAAGTAACTTTTCCTTCTGTTTCATCACACACCCCCACATGTTATCTGCTGGATTTTTTTGTCTCTGGTTTTAGAGTTTTATTTAATATCACCTAGAAAGCAACACCCACATATCCTTCCTGTTAGCTCATGGATTCCCTTCCCAGGACATGTTAACTTAAATTGAAAGCTTAGCCAGTGGGATTTTCCAGTTAAAACTTGATCAAATTTACTCACATACTTTTGTAAAAATCAGAAGTGTAAACCAAGATGTTTTCATTAGTACAGTCTGACATTCTTGAATCCCATGAGACACCACCTACATCTATTTAATGTCATTAAGTTTTCTGCAAAAAATACCCATTTATAAAGATTTAATGTGATTAATTTAGAGCACTTCTGACATTCACAGACTTGTGCACAAGGCCCACTTAGTCTCTCTAATCCCCATTTTGATGGCTTTCCTTGTAGACAGAGTGTTAAGCTTTTGTTTGGTCATTGAACTGAATCCTCCATGAAACATACCCCAGTGCAGCTGCAGTCTCACAGCATCACTTCTTGTAGACATGAGGGGTTTCAGGAGACATCTGTAGTTACTACTGGTACTCTGGGCAAACTGTCTTACATGTAATTACATTCAGTGTAAGTATCCTTACAATTTCAATTGGATGTGATATACTTCTGCATTCTTTTCCCAAAGCCATTTGGTAATATCGTCACTGTGAAAGAGGTGTTGCAGCCCACTTCATCCACACTAGCTGTACTTAGTGATGGATGAAATTATCTCGCTAGGCTTTTAGTGCATGTGAATGTTATGCAAGGCCCCTTGAGATTTCTGAAGAAAAGCTCAATAGAAAAGCACTGTGTTATTGTTTATTTTCTAACACATCAGCAAGTTGGATGCAGTATGAAGGTCCCTGGAGAAAACATTTTTTTTTTTTAAATGTCTCTTCTGATAACATCCTTTGGGAGCTATGACCCAGAAGAGATTCTCTGCTGGTTTTAACTGCCCCAAATCTCTGCCAAAGATTCATAGGGAACAACGACAGCCCTTGAGTCCACACTCCTTCCCTGGCGAGCAGAAGGGCTGATCTAAATGGATGCAAACTGTCACTCAAGGGTTGCTAATGACATTCAGTTCTCACTGATTGGAACAGAGGATCTTCCCATGGGACTGAGCCACTAGTGAAATAGATAAATGAATATAAGTAGTAAGTGGAATGTTATTCATATATGTATCTAGCCTGCCTCTACAATGTCCCTTCCTGAGAACAAGTTATAAAAATGGTGTGGCAAATATTGCTTCTGAGAGGGCAAATGACTAATACCTAAATATGAATCCAGTTTCACTGTCATTCCATTGGAGAAAGAGCAAAATTAAATATTTGCCAAGTGAAAGACTTATGAGGGGCAACAGGATTAAATTCAAGTTTCTGGATAGGAATTACAAAGAGCAGGAAATAAAAATAAAGAAAGCTAAAAGCAAAGAGATTTGGCTATATCTCTGTTTAAATTGCAAAATATATTTAAAAAGCCTTTACTGAAGTATAGTGACATTTCAGATAGTTGTTTCTGTGCATCATCTGCATAGATGCTCTTTCCTGAAATTATATACCACCTAAGAATTTGCCAGCTGTACAGCAAATATCACACACCAAGGGCAGGAATACACCCAGACAAATAATAAATCTTTCTTCTGGTTAGTCTAATTTTATTCTATGCAGTTCACTAATGAATAATTTACATGCTAATGTAAATTAGATCAATTACTGTTTTCACTTGTATGAACTCATTATTATTAAAACAGTTCATCCTTATAGAGAGGAAGCACACCTGTTCTCTGCTCTAACATTAGGTGACACTATACATTATTACTACCAGATATAAATGCTTTTTCTCTCATACCTAGATCTATTTTTTTCCCCTCTTGAGTCCATCTTTCAATAAATTTGCATGCAAATTAAAGGTCTTTCAATGGAGCATGATTTTGTTTTAACTTCCACCTTACCTATATCCTAATGTACAATTTCAGAGATCAATTCATAGAAAAGCTCTATGTAATACATTATATAAAATTACTGAAGCTATATGATGTAGAAATACAGATGTTTATTGTTGACAGACAAGTTTAAAACTTTGTATAGAATGAGCTTCTATTTTCTCCACTTCTAAAACAAATTTGTAGTTCTATCAACAGTAGATACAGTTATGAAGAAAATAACCACATTTGTTTAGTTCCAAAGAAGAACAATTTGTTACTTCTGTCATCACTTTGCCAGGTATAATTTTTTCCTGAACTTGCATAAAGAATTACATAACAAATTTGAGTTCACTTAACGGCATTGAAACAAGGCTGCAGCATGAAATGCAAATAAAAAGGTAAGAAAAAGTGCATCCACAGAGTCATCATTATAAATATCTGCAGAGTAAGTGGCTTTTACATACCATCTCTGCATCAGAAAGGATGCTTGGACTGATGGTGCATTAAGAAAAAAAGCCCCTGGAAGAGCTGCATGTTTCTTGTCAGAGTAACACTAAAAAAAACTTCTGGGCTTAGCTGACTGATACCTTTGCCCTGTGACATTAATAGGTTATGTGAACAAAATTCATCTCAGTAAAACCAAAATAGATGTGTGAGACCTACAGCCTGGAAAATTTGCTGCGAAAAATACAACACAAAAGGGGAACCAGGCAACTTAACTAGATCCTTGACAAGCAGCAAAGCAGCTAGAACATCATACTCGAATGTGAATGATGCAATATTAGAGCACAGAAAGGGCTTGCAACAGTACGCCTATGGGTTAAAAATGCGACTGTCTGAGTAGCAGATGTGGTATTTGCAGATGTGATACAGAATCTGACCTGGGTGTAACAGGTTACAGAGCTTTGGTGATCAGCAAAAAGAAAAGGCTAAGAAAAAAGGCAGCAGCAGCAGCAAAGATGAAGCTAAGCTTCTGACATTTCTACTGAGAAATTTCTGATAGAAATATTTAAAACCTTGCACAAGGGCTGGCTTTGTTTTTGAGTGCTTAGCCTCTCAAAGTCACAGAGAAGTCTTCCTTTGATCCCACTGAACTCTGAAGCAGGTCAACCAAGTAGAGATGCTTTGCAGCCCTCCTCTATCACATTATATTAATATAAGAATCAGGATGACTATGTTGATACTTTATAGAAACCAGAGTTAAGAAATTTTTTTCCATTAAGCCTAACACCTCCACCTCAAGTAAAAAGTTTTGATACTATTTTCTAGACCACTTGAAAACATTCCAGCAGTTTTTCCTATAGAAAGAAAATCCATTTAAGAGTAAACAGTTCATTTAATTTCCTTTCATTACAGGGATCTCATTCAAGCAAGCCCCATTTGTGCAGATAGCAGACATCCAAATTTAAAGGCATCCATTTGTCATTTCTTACTCAGTGCCACATGGCTTATATCACTAGCTGGGTAATACTGGCTTTTTGTAACAGCCTCTCACATTTGACACTGATAACAGATATGGTTGTAGTCATAATGCACTGTTACAAAGCAACCACTTATCAGAAAACTTGAATTAGTGCTGAGAAAAAAACCATGGACAGTTGTGCTTCTCTCAGAGCACTGAGAAGTGGGAGGACAAGGAGTTTTCTGCATTTCTAGTCGAGCTGCTTCCAGCTACAAATGTACCATTTCAGACTCAGTGTCATCAAAACTCCTCAGTAGTATCTCCTACAGAAATGTGAGCGATGCCTGGCTCAAAAGGAAAGTGAATTGAAGACAAAGATTTTTACCTACTGTTTCTAAAACTGTCAAATTAAGACCTGAACATCAATTTCCAAATCTGTAAAGTGAAGACATGAATACAAACGACAACTGAAATATCAATACAAATATGTTTAATATCTGTATAGGCAAAATGTGTTGAGTTTGTGGTGCATGTCACAATAGCATGTTCAAATGCTATTGTAACATATTTATTCAGTTGTTCCTTTGGGGGACTGTACAGATTCCTTTGTGAAGGCCAGCTAGCATGTGAACATTGCAACGCTTCAAAGTGTGAAGGCAGTGCTTGCTGACCTGCTGTGTATTTGCCTTCCTCTATTTTAAAATGCAGATAAGAAACTCTCAAATATTTACAGCTAATGGAATGTGTGGGAAGAAAATATTTATTTTCACTGGAGGGAAATGCACAAATGATGAATACAGTAGTGAACAACATACACCAAGAAACAAATAGCTTCATAGCTTAAGGCACAACTGTTGACTGGCAAGGCAGGAGCATGAACAAGGACACTGAAAACAAAAAACCTGAACTGGCCACTTCTTTCTAGAGGCACAAAGGCAGTGATCAAACAGCCACCATTTCACTGCAGCTGGACATCATACGTGCAGAATAATACCTTAAAGAAACATCTAAGATATTCAAAGGGAGAACTGCCAAATCCTAACTCAAGTGATTTAAACTAATTTGAATTGCATTACTTTTCTCCCTCTCTGAATATTAATTGGGATTTTTGACAGATAGGTTTACTGTCAGTGAGATGAAAGATATGCCTGTCAGCTAATGTTTACAAGTCAGTCTTCAAGCTGAGAGATAAAATTAAAACCATTACCATACGACCAGTTTCAAGACAAACTTAATATCATACCCAATACTTTGCAATTAAGCTGAATTAGAAGAAATGAAGCAAAGAATCCTTCACCTTGGCTAGAGTTTAAGTCTCAGCACATTTTCCAGTCACACTTAGATCATATATTTTGGGAGCAGGAAGAGGGAAAGTGAGTTTACCAAAACATTCATGTGTTGTAAGTTCACATGTTCAGAGCCAGGTTCTTACTCCAGATTTACCAGAATGCTCTGCTTGGATCAGCTAGAGATACAGCAGAGTGTGACTTCATCCTCTTCTGAAGAAGAGAAATTATGGCTTGCTCCAGGCATGTGCTGGCACCATGAATTGTTCTCTCTTATTTTTGCCCAAACTCTCACCCAGCTGTACCCTGGAAGAAATAGACAATTTGATAGTCCCTTCTTAAAAAAAAGGGCCTTAATTCTCCAGTGAGAGATGACAGCAATAGCAACCATAGGCAGCCATGACATCCTTCAGCTTCCTCACTCACTGCCACTTTGACACCCAGGAAAGGTTGAGTGGGAGCTCCTGGGCTACAGGGACAACATGGATGGGACCTGTGCCCACCCCACCAACAACCAGGGAGGAT
>NW_010334171.1:23586-25520 GCF_000700745.2 Antrostomus carolinensis
AGCACCTTCAGCCCATGTGCTTGGGAGAAGACATAGGTCATGGCCATGGGATCTCAGTTCGCTTCAAGAGCAAGAAATGGTCTAGTAAGTTATTTTGAGACAACGTGCCTGGGCCTAGTGAGTAATTGGATGAGACAGGAAAAGCCTGAGGCACTTAACTGGGCCCATCTGAAGTACTAAGACAAAAATAAAACAGGGTGATTTGCAATACTGATTTATCTCACAAATAGTGCACATCAGCTTCAAACATTTGTCAGCTGTGACTCACTTCATTGTGACAGGTAGAAAGGTCAATGTTTTCTTCTTGAACAGAGTAAACCAGGGCTGCCAACAGAAAATCAGTTTTCCATTTACTGGCTAGTAAATAATCAGTTTTATTCCTTCTTTAGCTTGAAAAACCTGAGGCTCTTGAGAATAATGGATTGCATTTTCAAATGCTCTAGAAAACTTAACTATTTAGTATCTATTTAAAAGCATACAGAATTAAATGGGAAAAACAGGTGGGTGAGAGCAATGAAGAATACTATCTGAGGGCAGTGGGAGTAGAAAGAAACATGTGGTATAGATGTTTTATCTTAGAAAAAGTATTTTCCATTTGATTATTGGTTGTAATTACAATCCAATTCAACAAGCTGCAGTTACTTTTTCTCTCATATAGTACACCCTCACTAGCATTTTAATAGGCAGTGTTACCATATATGTTAGTATTTTCATTTTTTTGATTGCTACAAGACTTCTACAACTGAAAACAAGACAAAAATCCATCCTATAAGAACTCAAGGTATTTAAAGTCAATGTTGCAGCATGAAATACTGATAGAAAAAATTCCTTCAAAACAGTTTGGGAGTATGGGAGCAGAAAAAGAATAGAGAATTTTTTTTACCCCAATATTGTCAGTTTTATGACAAAGCAGGGAGGTATTTTATGTTTTTCATTAAAAGTTTAAATTTTCATGATAGAGGAAGGCAGATGTTTTCTTGATCAGTTCACATTTGAGGGCAATATTTAGCAAAGCTGTTTAGTACTGTCATTCAGATGCACTGCTTTTGTATTGCAGCAAGTTTAGCGATGAATTTCAGCTGGAATGTTTTGTCACACCAAGGTCATAGTGGTGTTGTGATTGTGAAAGTTAATGCACTAGAAAAGCTTTCCTCTTGAGAAAGAGAGAGGACATCACAAACAATTCTACCCCCACCTAAGGACACATCATTAAGCAGCTTGAAGTGAGAAACTTGAAAGTGGGTTAGCAAATGATCTTTTGGGGGAGATCGAGGCAGATTTTGTCCTTTGGAAAAAACTATAAAATAGGTAATCCACTTTGTTGGGTTCACAGGTATAAGAGCTTGTTCAGAGACAGACTGCAATTTAGAAAGTATTAACTACCTGTATCCAAAACAATATTTTAGAGGGAGGAGTTAAATGCAGAAGTTTTAAGTATGTTTATGCCTCTTCCTGCTGTTGCAGACATTAATCAGATACAGACATCAGCTAAATCCACACCTGTCCAAAGTTATTATTTCACTTGTTTCTTCTTTCACCTCCTGATTTAGTCTACCAGAAAGTGTTAATCCCCCACACTCTCTGGTATGGAATATTATTTCCCTAATATCTTACAACCTGTTTGTTTTTTATATGCAACATAAGGAATCATATATTTCTGGCCATTAACCTTTTTAAAAACACTCTGAAGGGATTAGAAGTTCAGAAAACAGGTCACAGAATGCCACAGGCCAATACTGTAACAGTGTTAATTTTGTTCTAAAAAACATTTGTTTTGAAATATTTCAGTTTGGATTTTTTCTGGGGGCAGACAGGCAGAGGAAGTAGAATCCAAGTAAGCTCCTGCCAGTACAATGCCTGTCTCATGCATTTTCAGCAGCCAGCATAGGAATGAGTTCATTTTGAATTGAAATTAGCTTATCATATTTTTTTTT
>NW_010334172.1:0-27474 GCF_000700745.2 Antrostomus carolinensis
GGGCCGCCGTGTTGGTCCCGGGGATACCCTGTGCGCTCCACCCTCATCCTGCTTATGTTGCCGATCGCAAGCGTCCAACCGCCGAGAGTCAGCACTGTGGGCATCACCGGGACACGTAGTGCTCTTCTGGCCAAAACCAAAATCACCGGGACAGATCAGTGCTGCTCTGGCCAAAGACAAAATCACAAGGACACATCAACGCTCCCCTGACCAAAACCAATATAACCGGGACAGATCAGCACTCCCCTGACCAAAAACAAAATCACCGGGACAGATCAGCACTGCCCTGACTGAAACCAAAATCACCGGGACACATCAGTGCTCCCCTGACCAAAAACAAAATCACCGGGACAGATCAGCACTGCCCTGACTGAAACCAAAATCACCGGGACACATCAGTGCTCCCCTGACCAAAAACAAAATCACCGGGACAGATCAGCGCTCCCCTGACCGAAACCAAACCCAAACCCAACCCCACGGTGTGTGCCCAGGGTTTGTTCTTTGCCTGGTCTCAGCAGACGCGAGGTGCCAGTTTTCGCGCTGTGTCCCACGCCGAGGCTTGGGGCCATGGGTCCTGGTACCGAGTGGGAAGCTGTGATTCCTGCAAAGGAGCCTGGTGCTGGCAGCCAGCGCTTCCGAGCGAGGCCCCAAATGTCACCAGACGTGAAATGCAATTGGGAGAACCAGTAAATGAATAAACTGCATTCTACAAGCCCGAGTTATTCAGCCACGCTACAACGGAAAAGCATAAAGATGAAAGAGGGCTGATAAAAAGGAAAGTTAGAAAATAAATGATTCACAATAGGGGCCGTGAGTGAGATTATCTCTGGAGACATCTCTAATTAAAGGGCGTTGGATAACTAGAGGGTTACATTTTCCTGGGTCAGTGGTCTTGAAACAGAAATTGCAGTTGCAGTAAATGTCAATAAAGAATGATGGTGACCTGCTGCTAACAAGAGCACGTTCAGTAATTAACATGGGCATGTTTGTTATTTTTTCTGTGTTTACGTCAGTATTTATTGTACATTTTCATCCTCTGTTTCCCCCATTCACTGCAGACAGATGATATAGAGTGTTTTCCCTATCTTTCAAAGAGGAGCATTTTGTATGAAGTTATTTCACTGACATCTTCTCTTGAAATTGCAGCAGCTCCATTGGGCTACCTGCACTTTCGAAGCCTACTAAACTACAGAAAACTATGCAAATACTGTGTGCCAACACAAAATCAACTCTTTATATATAACGATAAATATATTGTCACTTTCCAAAAGCATAGTTCTCCCTGGCTTGCATTTTGCACAGTTGTCTACTTGCGTAAAGTGAAAAGCATTTTAGTTCAGTAGCATTTTACCCCTACTTTTCCGAGCTACATGTGGCTGCAGAATAGCACCCCACCGGAGATTTTGGCTTATAAACTTCACTTTCCCTTTCCAAGTAATGTTCATATAAAGCCTCGCTCGCAGCTGCCATTGAAGTTCTGGTTTGGCAGACTTATATAGTGTTAAGCACATGAAAAGTCCCACAGTCTGTAAGGGGACTTGTCATGTGCTTAAACACCAGCAGGACTCAGCCTCATTGTTGTCTTGTTTTTCCTAGAGAGGCAAAAATAATTTTGTATTGGTGTGAGAGATAAAAATACTGTATTGAGAAGGACAGAGAGATAAAAAGAAGACATGCAGCATTTGTAATGCCTTAGTTAGCATGCTACATGCCCATTATGCCACTGCATTCAACATGCATATATTCTGTTATTTACAACACAGTACAGGAGATATGGCTCCAGGTAGTCAAATAGAAAACTCAACAAAGCACTCTGTATACACTTCTGCCCATAGTACACATTTCTGAAAGGCACAGTAATTGCCATTTATCTTACTGGTTGGCATTTTAAAATGAACATTACTATTTGGCTTGAACAAAGCGTAAAGTGAAAACGTCCATTTTAGACTTTATTATTCTGTTTGCCCTGTGATAAGATTTGCAGTGACGTCAGCGTGAACCAGATCACGCTTGTGCAGGACGGAGATCGGCACAGAGTGAAAGAAGCCAGAGCCGAGCAAGGACTGGGCGCATAGGCTTTTTGAAAACTCACCACGCACCTCTATGCAGCTTTTGGTACCCAAATACTATTAATAATTTTGTGACCAACTCATAATGGAAGACAGAGTTCAGATTCCTGTAAATCATTTTTTATTATGATTTTATTATGGTCGTTATATCTCCGTATAGCACTAGAAAACTGGGGAAAAACCTGACAGAGTTGATTTTCAAAGACGGAAGGAGTATCAGACTAACTGAATGAAGCCTACTGTTTAAAAATGCTATTTTTATACCATGTATTTTACATTTTGATGCATTGGCTTCCCAGTTCATTCCCAAACTGCTTATATTTCAGCAGCAAATCCAGTCTTATCCTGTTTCCATTGCAGTCAACTGCCTCCATGCCTCAATTTTTGTGTATGTGACTATTTCTGTACCTTTTTTCTCCAAGAACAGACAAATGTATATTCCAGATAAATATGAATTATTTGAAGACATGTCATGTATGGACTCTCAAAATGATCCACAATTTGTCAAGCAATTGAGCAACAAAATAAGGTAAGAATAAATGTGAAGGGGTACAATTTAGAATTGATCCCATGAATACTTGAGGGATAACTTGCCATGAACGCTGCAATGCTATCCTTGAGAAAAGGCTACATCCACACATTCAACAACTGATTTTAGCTTAACTCTATGGACAAATTTCCTGGTTACACGTTATCTTTACTGATGTCTTAATTAGGTGGCTTCTCAATGCTGCTGTGACTTCATCCCGTTAGAGAGGAATGCCTGGTTGAGCTTTTGGCACTTGACGTACTTTTCAGTGTTTTCTTTATGGATAACACAAAACTTTCCAGAATATCTGAATTATGAATGTCTATTTCAATCGTATGTCATATGCAAATTTAAAAGATTTCAAATGGAATCCAATATTGTAAAACATGTCCCAACATCCCTTTCTGAGATCTCATTTGCATATCAATCTCGTAACTTGAATAGTCTTAATAGTGCCACTTGTTGGAGAGCTCTGTGTATTGCAAGGTATTTCAATCACGTATTTATAAAACCAAATTGATTTTTCCTGGTGATAGGTAATTCCTAATTTAAAGTGCTACGGGGAAGAGATGAAAGTCCTGCACAGAACAACTTTTGTTACAGTCTCAGCTTCAGCCACACTGACTTGAAGACTCTATGAATAAGAAACACGTTAGTGGATCTTATGCAGCTTGAGCTTTACAATGGTAATGAAAGAGTGAAAAAAGAACAATAAGGAAAAATACTGTGTTTTTTTAATTGAGGAAATTGTCATTTCCTTACAATGTATATTTTACCCTGCGGCATTTGGGTGAAAAAGATCAGCTTTCCTGGATAAACCCTGGTCCTGTGCACAGATCTACCTCATTATTGATAATTATACACATATTCTCCAGAGCTGTGCAGGTAGAATTCATGAAATCGCATCGTTTTCTTTTCAGGATTAAGAAATTCACAGTTGATTACCGATTATACTGCAGGCACCATATGTCTTTTTGCAAGCAGATTCTAGCACACCCCAGGTACGTTGTGTTTCCAGGAGCACTGACAGTACGAACAGCACGTCCTGAGTCAGTGGCTGTGACGGCTATGAAGGAGACATTGTCATGGTGCATGATATCAAAGATCCACAAGGTAATGTCTCCACAGTGTAGCTTGACATCACATCAAAAGCTCCACAAAGGAATATGTGCCATGCACAGAGCATCAGATCTCCAGCGTGATATTTTGGGGAGCTGGTGAGATATAATATTTGAAATATATTGAAGTATTAACAAAGCATTGTTGCTGAGACTAAAATTACAGTGTCTGGAAGCAAGGCAGGGAAAAATGGTAGGCACTGACCTTCAAAAAAAAAAAAAATAGATGCAGATAACATAATAGAAAGGGAATTTAAGGAGCTGTTGACTTTTTATGTCAAGAAATTGAGGGTCAGGAATCATTAAGGTTTACGCATTATGTCCAAAACATGTTCTGTCTAAGTCAAAAGGTAGGGTCTCCTCTGGTGTTTATCTTTTTCAAAAAAAGAGAAGTAAACTGTTCTGATCGCCTGCTTGCTGGGGTCGCTGGACTTTGGTTTGACATATTTGGGAAAAGTAAGTGCAATACCTATGCTTGACAGATGGGATGAATGACCTAAAGATTATTCTTTCCATTGGTTCTACAGGAGGTTATAATTTGTCAGCCCCAGAACAAACACAATCCTAACAGCCTTCTGGTGTCTTGAAGTTCAGTGCTGTGAGAGGCAGTCCACATACAGCCGGCAGCAAGCCCTGCAGATAGCAAGCCATGTTAAGGCTTTGTCTTTAAAATCAGTGCCGCCTTCTGAGATCTTTATCAACTCTATTACTGGTTTCAATTTTTTTTTTGTTTTTACTTAGCATGTTCATTATTATCTACAATTTGTGAGTAACATTTAGAATTTGCATTTAGAATTGTATTTTAAAATATAATGTAAAACTATATTTATTTTTTTTTTTAGCATTCTAAAGGTCAAATCTGGCAAATTCCCTGATTCTGCAGGTCAGGATGATCCCAGAGTCTGCTTCCAAAAGCGAGGACATCTGTAATGACATGTTTAAACCTCAGTTCATACTCCCCTATCACTAAGAATCAGCGCAGGCAAATCAGCTCTGAAACTAGTTTGAGGGCAATTGTGGACAAAGCTCAACCTTGTTTTAGCTCAGCTTGCTCAAAAGCCTCATAATCCTTTTTTTTTCAACAACCCCCTGTCTTTACAGTTACCTAGAAAAGTGAAAATATCCACAGTGAACCATGAGAGCATGGACAGAGCATCTGCCTTGGCAAGGCTGTCCTTCTGCAAATGAAGGGATGCACAGGAGGGCTGTAAAAAAGCTCCTTTCTCTTGAGCACTGCTGAGGGAGGGAAAGTGTCTGGGACTGGAGAACAAGGAGGGCACACGGACTTTAATGCAGATGTGATGGAGTGGTGTTTGTGCTCTAGACAGTAAATATCAGTCGTGAGACTTTTTCCATTCAAGAGCACAGAGATATTTCTGAGCAGTCTAGGTCACAGTTCTGACATGTCACAGGACACCAGTAATCTGGCAAGATTTAATTCAAAATTGTGATTTTGGGAAGGAACAGAAGATGGGGAAGGAAAAAACACTATTCCCTAGGGAGAAATTACTATTTCTAAGGAGTCTCCTATTCCACATAGTCTTTAACATCAATGAGGGTTTATGCATGTGCACCAGTGGCTGACTAGACCCAAATCCATTAATTAGAGTAAAAGCCTCAAGGTAATTTTTACTCACAAACCAAGATCCCGGGTTGGTAACAGCTCTGAGTTTCTAGCGCCCATGATTCAGCTTTCAGTGGATAACTGCAACAGAGGCTTGGTCCAAATAAATTTTCCTTCCAGGCTGGACTGTGCAGCTGCAGTTCAGGACATCTTGCTGTCATCACAAGCAAGTTGTGAGGAGTTTCTTCAGAACTGGCAGTGGTGGTGGGATGCCCGGTTACTACTTGTGCCTCTGGTGACCTCTCCCTTGGTCCTTAGCACTGGACTGCTATTGTGGGGGCTGTGCTCTCCCTTTGCCTCTGCAGGAGGAGATGTACTTCTCTGAGCCTGCTGCTGCTTCAGCATGAGGAGGGATATCTGGTGATGCACCATGCAGGATGTAGCAGGTGGTGGGAAAGCCATGAAGACAATGCAATGCTGGTAGGACTGGGAGAGGAGAGTGGGGCGCTGGAGGCAGGCAGTGGAGATGGGGTGGAGGACGAAGCAGAGCACAAAGCCACCAGCTTCGGCAGAGCCTGGTGGTGGTAGATGCTGCTGTGTTATGGGGCATGGCCGAGGTGCCCACCAGTGTGCCTCCTGAGGGAGGGGGGCAACATGACACACTGCAACCTGTGGGAATGCAGAATTTAAGAGACAAATCTGATTGTAGTGTAGTTTAATAATAATGTGTGCTTCATGTAGCTGAAAGATGACTGGAGCACAAGGAGACTTGTGGAGGTTGGGGATAGCTTCTGGCTGGACAGAAGCTGGAAAAGGACCTGGTGGGAGGGCAGGTGGGGGGCACAGAGGATGCAGACATACTGGCACTCAGCAGGCACACAGTGGCCGTACTGGTGCGATGGCTCCCGCTGCCTCTGGTGGCCTTGGAGTAGATGTTGGAGTATTTTGGAGTTGTTATTCTAGGTGAAATCCTTGACACTGTGCAGTTCTGACAGGGGGTTGGAGTGCTTCGGTACTGTACTGAAGGCTTTGGCTTTCGCAGGGGCAGTTTATTTTGCTTTTAGCTCTAATACTAACCGAGGAACTTGGGACCCAAACGAATCTGTGGGGTTTTGGTGAAGTAACTAACAACTGTTTGAGTCATTTATGTCTCACATAATTTGCTTTTGCTTTTTTCAAAAAGGCTGCAGGATGTTCTTGCTCTTCAAGGAAGGACCGTGACAGAAAATATATTTCTGTAAGGGTGATGATTAAGGGTGATGATGGTTCTTTCCATGCAGAGGGATTTATAAGCTGCATTCATATATTTTTTGATTAATAGATAGTGTTGCTGAAGTGTTAGCACTTAAGGCAGGGGTCAAGTCTCTTATTTTTCTATCTCAGAGGTGAAAGCAGAGTGTATTGGCTTGTACTGTGTGTGTTTTGTTTTGTTTTGTTTTTTGTAGCTGCGGCAAATAATTGTGACCTCTGATTACTGGAGTGATTTAAAACTGCTCTTTGCTATGTTAACTTGAGGTTGTGAACTACAAAGGTCTGCTGTGAATAGCATATGAATAGAAAAGGGACTCTGCTGGAACTCGATATTGTGTTTGAAGTTGGTGGAAACTAGAGATTGAAAAGACCCACTGGTTCACTGAATGAATTCATTGCACATACAAGACAGAAACTCCTTGCACAGTGATATCCTTCCTACATTTCTCAGGAAAAAGAAAACATGTTGAGTTGTTTCTGGAGAAAATGCTTTGACACAGTGCAATCCATTAAGATGTCTACATTTTGACCTGGTCTGCCACGTAGGTAATTTTTGCCTCAAATTTGCAGTGTCAGTTACAGAATGACTAAAAAATTAAAGCTTCATGTAGAACAAAGATGGTTTGTTATGTATCTTTCTTACACTGAAAGGAAATGTTATTGCACTGCTGTTGCAGTTCTGGTGTTCTTTGAGGAATTGTCAGTTTACTCTAAATGTAAATGTTGTGAAAACATATATGAAATGCAAGGTTGATAATATTTCTTTTTGCTTTTAAATAGAAGTCCAACAAAGCATTTTTAAACAACTGGCAACCTGTGATGTCTGAAATTCTCATAATAATACGAGTAAAAGCTTGAAAGCTGTCAGTAAGGAAACAAAAGATTGGTGGTATTTGGTGATTATCCCAAGTGGAAATAAAAAATAAAGAAAGACTGCAAATAGTGACAAGCAAATTCCATGAGAAGAAATTTCAGTTGTCTAATAATTGAACTTAATTAATTTAACTAGACGTGTAGGCCAAGAAACCTTTTTCTTTTCTTTTCTTTTCTTTTTTTTTTTTTTTTTTTTTTTTTTTTTTAATGGACTTTCATGGGAAGTTGATAGAGTTCCTCAAAGGAATAGACTTGCTAGCTGCAATTTATGTATGGTACAGCCTACTTTTGTCTTTAGCTTATGAAATTTGGTCTAGTTTGTCATGACTACTTTCTTTGTTAAAAGGTAAAATGCACATTGGGCAAATGTTCTATGGCAATTTGCATAAAAAGTGATGACAAAGAGCAATTAATTCCTCATTATTATGCAGTGAAATGCTACTTTGCTCCTAAGTGACTGTAGAGGAGGGTTTTTTCTCTGTGTGTAAATCTGTTGCAGCATTGTTCTAAAAATAGTACTTAAGAGCCCTCTGCACTCTTTATAAATCAGGGTCTTTGACACTCCATTCAATTCTCCACGGAGAGATTTTTCTCAAAGATGCTGAATGCTACAAGTATCACCCCAAATGCTCATCACAATAAGAAGTATCAGAATTTTGTTAGATAATGCAAGATAGAGGAATTTAATATTTTGTCAAATTAGATCTCTATCCTTTTTATCTGGAGATCAGTATTCAAAGTACACTCAGATCACACACAAATAGAAACACATTCCTACCACACACAGCCAGTCTGTACAGAACAAAGAGTCAAGATATCGTTTTCTATGAAGGCTCGATTCTGAGTACAGATTTCATTACTGGTTCACCATAGGATAATGAAATTCCTTTAGGGCAAAGATGAGGTACATCAAAGAGGCAGCGTGGAGAGGCAGACTTTGTTAGTGCATGCTCTGTCACCTGCATTACTGGTCCTTGCCTGCCTTTCATTTGTAAGGAAATGCTAGTAATTCAAACCCTTTTATTGGACCAACTTATATCTCTCTATATACATGTGTGTGTATACGGACATGCACACAGAAATATATATTTTTCAAAATACAGAACCTTCTGGAAGTTTTATGGGTTCTTTACAGCTGAAACAGAATAAAGAAAATAATTACTTACTTGCTAGCAAAAATGACCCATGCAGGTCCTACAAGCATCTTTGCATTTAGTAAATAAAGGCTGTCTGCACCGTGTAGATAAATAACCCTTCATGCAACTTTGCCTTTTTATTTCTGTAGCAATTCAGACCGACTTTAGTGCTTATGGAAATGAGACGCCAGTGTTCAGTCAGACCAGGAGCTGCTGAAGACAGGAATCACCAAAGCTTTCCCACAAAGGTTTGCCAATGTGGGAACAAAAGGGTTGCCCTACAGAAACACATCACAGGTCTATCTAGTCCCGCATCCCGCCTCTGGCAGCGGCCAGTAACTGATGCTTCAGAGCAAATCAAAACCACAGCAAGCACCCTGCTAATTATGAGATGCTATGCGTAGAGGAAAAAAAGGTTGATCCTGACTCACAAGAGATCAGTTTGTGCCCTGAAGCGTAAGGTTTGATTTCCCTTGTATCCGTTTGCTTAACTCACACAGTTGCGAATACTATTTATGCTTAAAAGAGTTTCTAATCCTCTCTTGGATCCTAATCAAAAACCTGCCTCAATAACCTGAGTTACCAGGAAGTTCTTGGGGCTGAGCACACATTGCATGGAAGTTTTGTGCTTTGCTAGTTTAGGGAAAGTTTTCCAGCCTTGGCCTAGCACCCACTGCCTCGAGGATCAGACCTAATTTTCTAGATGAAAAACACCCAGGCTACCACTCCCTTACCCTTGAGTCCTCCCTAACTGAAGCAGTTAATTCTTTCCCACCCCCCATTTGCAAAAGTGTTGCTTTGGGTAGTTTTCTTTCAGTGGTACAGAGCAGTGGCTCCCACTTTCCATCCTTCTAGGAGGCTGGGACATGCTCCTCTGTGTGTCTCACCTCAGTAGGAGAGGTCTGCCTGCAGGCAGGGTATGCTGCCTGGCCATGCTGTCTCCCACTGTTGCAAAGAAGAGGGCAGTGAAAGGCTGAGGAAGAGGGCAGAGGAGGTCACAGAAGGCAGCAGTGATGCCAGCTCCTTTTTGCTCTTCAGGCATTTCCTCCTGAAGTAGCAGCATCTCTGTTCAAGCTACTCTCTGGAAACATGCAATGCCTATGAGACTTCCTCTCCAGCCCAGCCTCCTTCAGATTTTCTGCTCTCCTGGGCAAAAATACAAGCAATATTTTCAAATCATCCTTTTATGACCTTAAATGACCTTGAGCAACCTTGAGCATCATTGCCAAGTGGTCCTGGCTCCATTACAACAGAGTGACAATCCTCTCTGCACTCTCCATTTAGTCTGGCTTTCTTCTTCTATGTGCATCTCAAAATGGTTACTTAAATAGCACACAGACCATAGCAGCAATAGTAGATGGTAAAGGAGATCCTAAAAAAGCTTAACTACTCCCCATGGGGCATAAGTGCTTAAGCCTAAAGGTGTGACCCTGAGCCCACGGAAACTCTGCAGGTTGTCATCTCAAAGCTTCACGTTTGTGACCTGAGGTTGTCATTGCTGCTCAGGCACAGGCAAGCCTCAGTTTTGATGGTGGCAAGCAGACTGGTGCCTAAGGGTGTGCTTCCAAGACAGCTCCAAACAGCCCTCATGGGCACTGACAACACCCCATCCTTACCTCTGGCTGTGTTTTCCCATCTCTCCCCGGCTCTTTGCCCTTTGGGCAGACACTGGTGTTTGGTTGACCTTGTAGTAAGCTGTTTTGGGAGCTAAAGTGGCTGCACATTTCTTTGCAGGATTAGTTTTCTACCAGCTTAACTTCCTGAACCAGCTGACCAGGAGATCAGATGAGACCAGGGCTGGTGCGAAGGGAAGAGTAGGAAGGGGAGGCTGGGGACAGGGCAGAGCAATCTGAACTTGCATTAAGCTGCAGCCTCAGTGGCACCCTGCAAGAAGGTGCTCTACCTGGTCACCAGCATCTGCTGTGGGGTAGAGCCAGCAGCACCGCTGGACTTACAGCCCAGGGAAGAGTGGCAGGGTGGGGGGGTGGGGAAGGGGGTCGGGCAGCAGGCTCAGACTGTGAAGAAAAAGTGATGAGTCTGGTGGCTAATCACAGACTGAGAGCCAGAAAGCTCTCATACCCCATGACCCCCTTTTTTGTGAGGCAGAGGCACCAGGCGAGTTGGGAGCGCTGCCAGGGCTGGGCACCAGCACCCTGTATGAGCAGTGAGGATGGACACATGCGTGTTTCGCTGGGTAAGGCTCATTTCTGTGAGAAATGACAATATTGTCTTTGTAATGAGGAGGGCTCAGCTCCTGCAACGCAAGGATGACTTGGCAGGAACTAGGCAAGACATCTGTGGCTAGAGATAAGGACGTGCTGCTGAGTAACTGCCTAGCATCTTATTATAAAAAGGAGGGGAAAAAAACCCAAAAACAATAAAAAAGGGGTGGGAGATTAAAATAGAGTGGTGGGAAATTTAAACTGGGGCAGGACTTCATAGGTGTGTTGGATGGGCTGTAAACCTTGGAGTACCTCACCAACAGGGAAACAAAGGAGGAATTTGGGAATAGGGTATAACAATTTGTGTGTCGCTCTGGCGGTGTGCACCTTCTAGTTAGGACGCCCACTCTTGCAAGAATGTTTAATAAAAGTGCTTCACTGAAGAGTCTGGTCAGAGTCCTTCAAAGTGACTGATTGCTCGTTTCTCACATTTCCTTTCATGCTTTCGCCCTACCTAATGTCACCCATGCCTCTGTTTCCATCAGCTTTTCCAAGGTCTCTTCAGCTGTCGCTCCAGCTGAAGCTTCAGCTCAAACAACAGAACAAAACCCCAAATCAGAGCCCTTGTTTATCAATGATCTCCACACAGGGGATACAGCCTGCTGAATACAGAGGTCTGAAACTGCCTGTGGTGTGTCGGTCTGTTTATTTAGCATGGCTCATGCTATTTTATTTGCTTAAGTGTCATTACCTGCATCCTGGGAGAGGTGGGATGTCTTCTGCAAGCTATACTGAATTTTCCTGAAGCCACCGAGCTAAGAGAGTGCCATTTCATGTCAAGAAACTGTTACTTCACTCACGTGTGTTATGTTGTATTCTTCAGACTACATTTTACATGCCTGGGGTGTATATGTGTGATCTGAAATCACTTGCTGTGTTCCATAATTTATGCTGTACTTCAATCTTAACAGCATGCATAAACTTCAGCGACATGTTGTCACTCCTCTCTAAATCATTGTAAAAAATCATCCGAGGAACAGCACTGGACCCGGGGCATTCTGCATTTTGCCTGCTCCACTTTCGAGACCAGGCTCTGAGGTGGCAGGATGACACAGCAGAAGAAAATTCACAGCCAGCAAGGTGGGAAATAACATCCCCAATAGTAAGAAATTAGAATGGATAATGTATTAATATGAACCTTGCCATGGCTGTGCAACCTAGTAGTGTCAACCTGGGGGTGGTGGAGTCAAGGAAAACCTGGCTTTCCTGAAGGCAAATGTTCCCCTTTTAATTCAGGCAGCCTCTTCATAAAACCTCACGATGAGCAAATAGATGTAATGGAAAGGGGAAGATGTGAGGGTTAAACTTTAAGTCACCAGGGATTTAGCATTTACTGTTGTCACACAGGACTGTACTGAGATTATTTGTTTCCTATTGCTTAATCCATTTATAACGCAGTGTACTAATCCACAATTTGTCATTTGGCCCATTGCTGTGCTATGAGGAGCTTTGTCAAAAGCATTTTGAAAACCCAGTGACACTTCCTGCTTCCTTCATTCCCTGGGACGTTTTGCAGGTTTGAGGAGAGAGAGTTGCAGCCCAGCTGGCCGGATCCTGCACACCCAGATTAATCTCGTCCGTGGCTGCGCACAGTGGGCACCCTCGGCGCTGGGGTTGGCATTACCGACGTTCATTTCTGACTCATCTTGTGGAACAGGGAAATTCTTTAGTCTCGGGAAACACCCTTATTTTTCAAATCACATTGTAGGCTCTTGCCAGTTGTTCTGTTCTGAAGTTTTAGCTTCTGAACACTCCTGGATTCTTTTAACTTCATCAGCTTGGCTTTTCTCAACTTGCTCCAATACCTTTTCTTTAGAAATGTTTATCTTTATAGTATCACACTCATAATTTCCATAAATTTCAAAATGCCCCACTACAGTGAAGACAAATGTAAATAATAAATTCAGTTTCTTGAAAATGTCTTAATCCTTGTTAATTGCGTCCTTAATTCCTTAATGACCCAGGGGGCCTACAGAGACACACATGCAGCTTTATTTATGTTTAGTCTATTTGAATAATTACGTATTGTTTATCTTAATATCTTTGGCTATTTGCCCCCTCTCCTCCCTCTGAATTACTATCTATTTACAGTTTACTTGTGACTTGTGCTGAGCTGGTTTGGGCAGAATTTCTAACACGTCTGTGTGAAATCTCCCCTGGTGTTGTCCTGGAGGCAACGTCTCAGAAGTTCACAGCACCGTGCTCTTCCACTACTGCAACTCCTGCCTTGAAAGAGCCTTTAAGGCTCTGGAATTTCTTATAAAGGTTTTGCTTGCCTCAATTCAGTGTGATAATGCAATGTGATGTGAATTCAGTGAGGCATTTGATTTTTGAAGTGTTATTATCATTAGCAATAGCAGCCAGGAGAGCAACTTTAACTTAAGGTTGTTAGATACTTTTCTCCTGTCAGCTGCTCATAAACTGCCCCGTTTTAACCATTGCAGGTAGTTTATTCTATGCTCTGTGTCAAGATCATCTACTAAAAATGTAGGTTTTTTAAGAAGAGAAGTGGGGATTTTTTGGAAGGGAGGTAGGCTGGGAGGTGAGGGAGGAGGCGAGAGTGGGGCTGAATGAGGAGCTGGTGGGAAATACTGAGACTGCCTGACCAGAGGACTGCAGCTGAAATAAAGCGCCTGCACCCAGCAGCCTCTCTCGGCTGCCCGCATGGGTGACTGACAGGGTGCCCTCTTGGAGCTCATGATTTGTACAAACGAGGCTCAGGACAAGACTGCAAACTTAATTTATATGTCTGATGTGAACCAGCATTGAGACAAACCCGTAAAGATGCATGGCTAGTTCACCCAGCCTCTGATTCCAAGCAATTTTCATTTTAACTCATCACTGAGAAGGTCATGAGAGAAAAAAACCTTTTGACTAGGTTATCTTTGCCTTTTTTTTATGGCTTGGGTACAAAATGGATTAATTAAAAAGAAGAGAAAATAATCTCTTCTTTTCTCTCGTCGTGAGAACCACATGTGCTGTGTAAAGTAGAGAGAGAAAAGAAGCAAGTTATGCAAGTAGTGGATTATTTTATGTACTTCATGGGAAAAAAAAAGTGGCCAGCTCATTTCAAAGCAAACTATGCCTAGAGTACTTCAGAGGGAAGCAGGAGGAAATAATAATAATTATATCTGAATTGGCTTAGGGCTAAATTCTGTAAATGAATATGGGTGTGACTGGGCAAAATGTTGTCTTGATGTTAACCTGAATAACCTATCAAACCCAGATTCATCTGCAAAAAGTGTTATGTATGTTACTGTATATCCATGCAAGGATATTTGAGGTTTTTATTTTCTTAGCTGAGTATGCAAATTAGCCTACTCCTTATTAGCCTTTGTAGGACCATATTCATTTGAAAAATTGTGACAACTTTATTGCAGTATTTCAGTCTTAAAGATCCAAAATGGCCAATGTAAATGTTAGCAGAGAAAAGGAAAATAATAATAATAATAAAAAAAGAGTTGGGTATTTGTGGGTTTTGCTCTAAAGTAGATGAGAAAGTGAGTAAGGACCAAGGAAGGGAAAGACCAGTAAATCTGTCTTTATCTATGGAGTTAGTGGTATCTTTAGGGTAGATGGGATTATGTTATTGATTAAAGCCAATCGCCATGGTCATAAAGGGTAATAAATAAGGAAGTTATTAAAGGGAGCTTATCATAGGAAAACTTTGATAAGTGAGGCATTATAGACAAATCAAGGAAAGACTAAAGGATAATCAGAGTCCAGTTCTATGTAGTGGAAAAGAGAGCTCTGCTGCAGCTCTCAGCTGTGGTAGTTACGGTGTTACTGAGAAGCAATTTTTTCAGCATCCAGAAATTTATGAGTTAAAAATTCTTTCTCAACTGACAAGGGCTCAGCTAAACAGATCAAAAAGAGAAGGAAAACCAAAACACAAGCTCAGAAGTTGCTTTTGCCTTGTACCAGGAGTCAGAAAGTGTCAAAAGATGTGTCATATCTTAAAAGGCTAAATGAAAAGGTATAGTTCTTCAGTACAGGAAGAAAGAAAAGCTTTATTGAAATAGTTTCTTTGTCGCATCCTATAAAAATATTATGAGGACAGCGTGTATAAAAGGGTAAGAAAAACAAAGGTTACTGGAAATTCATGTAAAGGCAAGTTTCTCTGTTTTATAGCATAACGAGAGAAAGCCATCACTCCCAATACCAGTGTTTCTAATTATCTGTGATTTTTTTTTTTGTTATAGTTTCTAGACTTTTCTGCTAAAGACCTAAGGCACCTCCTGAAAACAGCGTGTTACAGACATTGCTAGACTAGTTGGATAACCTGTCCATCTTTCCTCACTCTAATTGGCAAACGAGAATAGTCATATTCTCCAGAAATACATTCTTCAAAGTCAAGGGCTGAGGTTTTCTCCAATAGATTCTGACATAGTGTCCACGAGCAGTGATGTAGCAGCAGCCACTCCTTCAGCAGCACCGTGCAAAGCACCATTCCCTGCCATGGGATGCGGTTGTGGCTGCAGAGCCACGGGAATGCCCATCCACACTGGGGCTGCCACTGCTGATTCTAGACCGGTTTTCTGTCAAGCCAGACCTTGAAAAAGGTTGGAGAAAATGGCTTTTGCTCTGGTATGTGGCAGTTCCTGAGAATCCTCCTGCCAGCTGCAAAATGTAGAAATTTCCATAGTTCCAGAAATTTGTCTTTCTGTCCCACTCCCTGAGCTGATCCCTGCTGGGTGCCAGGTCTGGATGAAAGTGGTTGATGGAGCTGGCTTGTACATCACTTCTGTAAATCCTGGAGATTTTCTTACTCCACTCCTTGCCCCACTGGAGGTACATGAGTAGAGCTAAGGGAGCTGAAGGAAACTGTCTTCAGTGCTTTTTGCGGGTCAACCACTGAAATATTTTCAATTGAGGCATAAGTTACAGGTGCAGGCTAGAACATCAGCACACAAAGTTACCCTGAGCTGATGTGAAATTTAGTGAAACATTGTGTGTGCAGTAAACCTAAGCAAGGTAAGTGGGAACCATATTATCCTGAATATCTCAGTTCCGTCTATACCTTATTTCAAGAGGGTTCTGGATGATACTCATGAGGCAAAATTTGCTGAAGAACCATGCTATTCAACCTGAAAGTTGTGGTGAGGTGAAAACCATCTGAAGTGAAGGTCCATTTCTGAGCCTGTTCAGGGCTGCACTAAGCCTGATGAGGAGAAGGGCCTTTGTCTTTGTGCATGGTGCAGCAGCCTCTCCTCCAGCAGGAGCCTCCGCCAGGAGCCTCTGCAGCCATGTTGCATGATCAGAGCTGGGTGGATGGGAAGGCTTACTGTGTTTCTTAGAAAAGGCTCAAGATTGCTGCTAGAAGGACATGCAGAATTTGTAAGCTGCAGCAGCCTAAATTCAGATGGAATGCAAGCACAGTAAGGATTTTGGGGACCTAGGACATGAGCATCCTCAAGAATCCCAGCTCAGATACAGAAAAGACCCTTTTCATGACCTATGACCAAGTTGAAAATGTCTCAGTTCAGTTAAACAGGGAGAAGTTCTGCCTTTAAATAGATAAATTCTGCCTTCAGATTCTTCCTGGCTTTTTGCATTGCCTACTCACTAATACCAGTGCAAACTGGTTGTAAGTCACTTCTGAAACGGGAATTATTTGTACCAGCCATGCACCAGAGAAGGGACTTTGCAGCCCATGGGATACCCTCTCCCGTCAACTTCACTAGGAGTTACACGACTGTAACTGGGACTGTTGCTGGCCTCAGATACCCCGATGGACACCATCCATTTACCCCATTGGCTGCTACGCGTCATTATTTTTTGCAGTGGGACTAGCAAATGGGATAGGCATCTATAAAGCCATATTCAAAATCTTGTATTTCACCTCTTTGTCTAAGTGTCACAAGTGCTCCTTCTCTTCTTCCCAGCCAAGGAAATACTGCTACAGTGCATAACTGAAACCAGGTATTTCTGCTATTTTTATGTTACAGATATGTATTCTGGGAATAATTGCTATGTGCCCTTCTCCCAGCTGAAAACCAAGTAAAAGCAAACCTTAACTGTAATATTGACAAATAACTAGCTATGATTTCTGTTAACAAAGCTTTTTTTTTTCCACACACAGTGGAGAAGCAGCAGACTGGGACTGTTGTTAGCAATATATTGTCTTCTCGCTATTGTTTGAGTGGCATATCATCACCTCATTTTATTTCTTCCATCTGTTTCATGCCGGGTTTGCTATAATGCTACTTTGAGAATACTGCAATCATTTGTTTGTATTGATAGCAGAAATAAATGTAAAATGTTTTTGAAGGCACCATAAGGATGGAGAGTTTGACTGGATTATGGTAGAAGCAAGCAAGCTGTGAGCAGAGACTCAGACTGCTGCAAAATACAGAATCCGTGGAAGAAATGAGTTAGAGGTTATTAAGGGAGAAGGAGAAGAAAGCTATTCTTGTGACTAAGGCACCAGTCTGATACTAAAGAGGTCTGGCCTTTGTTTCTGGATATGTTATTGGATTCCTTTGCAACCTGTGACAAGTCACTTAATTTCTGGTTGCCTCAGTTCTTCACCACTAAAATGGAAGTAAATAAAATTTCTTTACCTCACCGATCTACTCCAGAGATAAATCCACTCAAAAGTTATGAAATGCTCAACTGTTAAAGTGGTGAGCACAAGGGAAAATGAGTAAATCAATGAATTCTAAGTCTGTGCTTGTGATGAGTTTAGCAAGTTATTTCTCTGTCCAGTGAACCTGGTATGAAGACAAACACTGGCTTTCTCCTAGTTAGAGAAACATCAATGACCAGCGTTTTGTGTGAAGCTGTAACAAGGTCTGAGATACTTTTAATGATAATATGTCAGCAAAGAGAAAAAAGAAAAACAAAACCAAACCCTTTTTTCTTATTACATTAAGGAAGAAAAGACCCAAGAGAGGGAATGATAGATGTCCTAACTGAATTAAATAAAAGCTTGAATGTACAACTTTTCTATCATTGTGAAAGTTTTAAAGATTAAAACATACATGAGCTTGACTTTTCACTGCCGGGTACCTTGCACAGTCAATTATACCCCCTAATAGTGAAAATGAAATACTTCACATACAGCTGGTTGCATTTTGTATTCCCCTTGTACCCGTACAAATGACCACACAAGGCTCTAGGCATGGAGAATCCATTTCCCATAGATTTCCAGCGTATCACAACCTGAGGATGTTGCTTTATTCTTTAGTACCATGTTTGTCACCAAAGCTACAGAGCTATGATGCAAATGCTATCAGTGAATCACACCCAGAAAGCTTCCTAATCCTAGATAACTACTACCTGATGCTGTATGTGTTTGGAACTGATAAGGAAATCTTTTAAATTTCCTATTATCTTTGATTAGATATGGGTTTCGGTTTTGATTTAGTGTTAGGCACCTGCTGTGAAGAACAAAGGAGGTGTCACAGATCACAGAGAGATAATTGTTTTAAAAAAGTGAGATCCCTAAGAGAATAGAAAGCAGGCTGTTGGATTTCTTCTAATTTTATTGATTACCCTTTCACTATGATTATCCATCTGCGGAAACATATGCTTTCAAAGGAGTTAATCTTCTCTGTGAGATGACTAACATGCATGTAAATTTTCCATTGTTACATACCAGTGACAGGTCATTAAACCAGACCCTTCTCCTGAATGTGTCAAATACCAGTGACACTGACTGGTTTTCCTTTAGGATGAGGACAAGCAGTTTTCTACAGAATCACTGTATTCTTCCCTCATGGCTCACATGTGGTTGAAAATTATTTGCAGGCAGATGCCAACAATTTCCTGAAGAAACTTCATGGTTCATTACCTCCCTTTATGATAGCAGCAAAATAAATTACGGTAAAGTCAGTTAATGTGATAGAAAATGTTCAAATTTCCAATAATAATAATACTAAAATCTCAATCCTGCTCTCTAAACTCTCCCAAAATACTTTCCAAATCACCTCCCCTTCTGCATTTGCACGCAGATACTGAGTCTTACTTTGTGCTAAGTAGAACAAAGGTTGCCTCTGCGATGCAAATGCTGCTGGTTTGTGATGCTGCTTGAAGAGATTCTTCAGGAAAAACAATGTGCATAATTTAGTGCGACTGCTGGATGAGCGGCGGAGAAACAAGGAATGGGGCTTGTTGCTTCTGCTAGGTGTTGCTTGCTAGGTCCCTAACACGAGTTAGAACTACAGCATACAACAGAATATTGGTTAAATACATGCTCACATCTTTATTTCCCTAGCGAGGGATGGACGTATATAATATAGCTCCTGCATATATTCTGGTGATCATAAAATGAGTACAGACAGTACAGTAAGCAAGCAGACAATCAGGCATTTCCAAATTCCAGTGTCTTTGCCATGCTTGATATTGGGACTACATTGAAATAGCTGTGCTGGTTTATGTTTTGCTGCATGGCCTCCTGGTCAGGTTTCCAAAGAGGCTTTAACTGAGCTGACTCTCATGTTCAGAGGGAAATAATAACAGGGGTGTTGTGGGGCTCGCTCCTGCCAGTCAGGAGGGGGATTTTCTCCAGGGCTAAGCTTGGATTCTGCACCATCTTGGCACAACCTTTGTGTATTATCACGGCTCACGGCTCTCCAAAGGGCAAAATGCAAGAAGGTGAACAAAAATAGGAAGCTGTAAATCGGGGGGACTTAACTAAAGTGGATTCTCTTGATCAGCATGGGAGATGCTGCATGAACAAAAGGGTGAAGGTGGTGTAGCCAAATGTGACCTCACCCAAGACAGGAAAATGCTTTTGAAAAATCAGAGCTAAAGAGCTTGCATGGGAGTCAAGCAGATGATATCCCTCTATTTTGAATTATAAAGCGACAAATTCTGTAAGTAACCATGGCTGCACCCAGGGCGGGTGGGTGGTTATGACCTCCGTAATGTATGTGTTGATAAAGCACGCAGGTACCAAATCATAATCTCATAGCAAGCAAATAATTCTAAAGAGGAGATTTGCATCCTAAAAGCATGCCCTAAGCCAGAAGATAAGTCTTCCAAAGCCTGTATTTACCACATATAGCACATGTTTAACTCTGGGTGATGTGATTTCACTTACAGTTGAAGCTAAAACCACATCTCAAACTCCAGGGGTATGCAGAGATGAGCAGTGTTTCAAAGTGCATACCACTGGACAGACTAACCATTTCAGGTGGACGAAAGAAATAGGGTTTCTGGGGACTTGGCGAAATCAGGGCTTGTATCCTGTTTCTTATATCCTGTTTCTTATTCTTCCATTAAGCCTGATCAGTAAGTAAAGGAACAGAATCGACATGCAGACCTGTAAGTTAATCGCTGAGATGAAAGAAGACACTCAGCATGAGGGCACAAGAAAGAAAGATGGGGAAGTAAAAGAGGAAGCAAAAGGCAAAACTTCAGTAGAAAAATCCAGAGCATCAGAATGGCTGATTTCAGCTTCAGAGAGTCGCCCTGAGCATACATTAAACCAGGTTCAGCTGCTCTATGTACCATCAAATATTTCATATTAATAATTAACAACTCACTGGCTGTCAAAGCAAGATTCAAATGGATGGAAGGGGAGTTTGGGTCACCTTTCCTAGCACTGAGAGCCTTAATGAAGGGATAGCTTTACTGCACTGCTGAGGAATGATGATATACTAGGAAGAAGGATTAAGGGATATACATCTTGAAGGTTCCCTCCATGCTCGCTCCCCCATAGGAGAGTATTTCATTTCCTCTTTTTTATTCTTCTCCTTGATACACTGCCAATGTGATCTTGCCTGCCCATGTGTGATGTACCCCAATGTACACCTCTGGAAAATTAGCTTGCATATATGCAAACTCAACAGCAAAGTTGCTGTGTATTAGGGACATGACTGCATTCAATGACTGTTATAAATCAGAGTGCTTGGTGTGTCTTTGCTGGACACATTCTCATTTATCAAGGTGATTTTTAAACCTGTGCCTATTTCCCATGTGTGAGAAATAGGAATTCACTGAAATCTTTTGCAATGCCTTGTTCTGGCTTTTCTCCCCAACACTCCCATTCACCTTCAAACCTACTTGAAGACTAAAATAAATGAGGGACTACAAGGCACCAGGTTTATTGCTTTCTCACTGATCACTGATGGGCTCATGCCACTACATGAACAGCTCAAATGGGAGTCAAACCCCAAGTTTTCCCTTGTCACTCTGATCAAGTGGAGAACTGATATGGTACGAGTTCAAAGAGACACCACCAGAAGACCTTCACAGCCTTGGCTGCAGGACCACAAGTGGACACAGCTAAAGAATAACCCTGCAGGAAGTGGGGAGCAGGATTTCAGAGGGAAGCTGAGGAAACAAGAGTCTCTTCAAGGTCAACTAGAAATGTTTATGAAGTCGGGCTGCCATTTGCACCTCTGGCTTGAGATGAAAAACGAGCAAAAAACTGTGCAGAATTACTTTTTTTCTAGTCCTACAGAAGGACAGACAGACACACTGACAAACTCTGAAAACCCAGAAGAAAAAGTGGCACATTTCAAAGAGCTAATTACAATTTCTTTCCCTTGGAGATTAATCCACTGACTGTAATTAAGCTCCCTCTATTTTTGAGATCTTGGCAAGATCTAAGAAAAGCGCAAGCTAGCAAGAGAGTGCCCGTGCTAGCCAAGCAGATTTTTTACTAAGCTCTATCAGCCCTAATTAATGGACTTTTGTGTAAGACCAATGAGAAATCAGATTTCCAATAGATCTGAATCAAATGGCCCTGGCTACCTCTGCACACACAGTTTGTCAGGAGCCAGGCCACAGCCAGGATTTACACATTCAGAGGATGAAAAGGAGGCATAGAGGGGAGGCAGGATGAACAACTCCCCCCACCCCAACTCCTCCTTCTCCTCTGCTACTGCTTTGTTCTGTTTGTAATCTTACCAGATGGCTAAGGCAGCCTAGAGAAGAGGTTGCCTGGACCAGGAAGGTGATGAGGCCAGCAGCAGGGATTCCGGCAGCGATTGAAGAAACTGATACAGCTCTCTAGCCCTTGCTGCTATCAGAGTGCTTTGTTATTTCTCTTTTGCTCATGGCTACATTGCATTTTGTGCCTTTCTGATGGTCAAAAAGGATGCTGGAAGCCAGATCCTCAGCTGGCACAAGTGAGGATAGCATCACTAACATCCCCAGAGCATGGCTGATCTGTGCCAGCTGCAGCTTCAGCCCTTAATTTCTGCACACCCCAGCTCTGCTCTTCTCCTATGAGTATGCAGGCACAATCCTCTCAGAGCAGGGAGGATCTAGCCCTTTCTCACAGCTGTACCTGGCAGAAAACATGTTTTTCTTTCCACCCACACCAGGGTAATGCTACGGGCAAACAGTGGTGCAACAGAGACCGAACTAGGTCACAGAGAGCGTTCAGAGATCCCCAGAAATCTCTAGAGAGAATATTGACTAGGCCAACACCACCCTCAAGAGCAGACTTGACTGTTTTCCATATTACAAGTCTATCAGTGCAGCCCCTGCCTGGGTCCAAGGTGTGCTGTCTGCAGCAGCTGCAGGGACCACGCTTGCCTCAGCTTGCTCCATGGGCTAGGGTGCTCCCAGGTGCATTCAAACAGGCCAAGGGCAAACTGTTTGTGAGGCAGCTGTGTGGACTGAAAGTGGGTGGGATGTGGGGCAAAATATGCTCACAGCCACTCTGGGGCTGGTTTTCAAAGCCACCAGGTCTGTTCATGTTCAGCAATCCTTTGTAATCCAGATCAAAAACATGGCACTGCCAGGAAAGGTTGAGGCAGCTCATTCTCCATTTCCATGGCATCTCTCAGCAATCTGGTGTGAAGAATTAGCCCTTTAAGAAAAAAACCAAAACCTGTTGGGTATTTAATTCCATGCAATATATATAATCTGACTCTACTCATAAAAGTCAATAGCAAAAATCCTGTCAACTTGAACGGTAGAGGAACTGGGCCCTCTTGCTGCACTGATGAAGCTGTAAGAACAGAACAAGGCTCACAACAGTTTCCAGTTATTGCACAAAGACCCAGCTTTGTCAGTTCTCTAATATTATTTTGGTTTGTGGACTGTAGTAACATAAATTAAAGTACATTTAAAGTTCTATTATTCGCCCACAATCAACTAAACAACAATAAAAATCTTGCCTTGTAGCTAAAAAAAAAAGAAACTGAAAGCCACAGAACAAAAGCTGAAATACCATAAAAATAAGGTAGGCATATTTTTCATAGCTAAGCTTATATGCAGTATAAATATCTTTTGTCTGGTTTTTGTTTTTTTGTTGGTTCCCCCCCCAGAAAATTAAGCATTGAATTCAAAAAAGAAAAAAAAAATCTACTTTTTATTTTCTTAATCCTTGTTATAATTATATTTTAATCCTTTTAAAAGCTTTTTTTTGGAATAGCATCAATTTCTCGCTCTATATCATCGTCAAACACTGCTAAGACTTTTTGTATATCTTTTAAAAGCAGAAGCACTTCTACTAGAAAAGTAGAAGTGTTTATTTGAACCAGTAACTCTTGAAAAAAGATAAAGTTTGAACACCGACATCTCATACAGGAGGTTTTTCTTTGGGAGTTTAAGGGATTTCTTCTACAAATGCAGTGATCAGGATGGGAAGAGCATTACCCATTTTTCTGACCTCTACCACATTGCTTCTTACCTGTGGTCTCCTTGAAGTGGGAGCTACCAGTCCTTCTACAGAAGGAAGTTAAAGGTCTTAAGAAAAAGCTGACCATCTTCCAAAAGGTCAGAAATAAGAAAGCTTTTCTGACAGGTTTCCTCAATCTGGCCAGTATTTGTCAAATCTTTCAAGTTCTGGCAGTGGAGTTAAGCTGCCCAGGGAACATGAAAAACAAAGCAAGAGGCTGGCAATTTGTCATCACCAGAAGCAGAAGAACCGGAACTTTATCATCACATCTGGAGGTATCAAATCACCCCCAGGTGCTGAATCAGGCATCTGAATGAAGAACCTACAAGAACCAACTGGAAGAGAGGACACACAGGTGGTGGAGTAGGAAACTGAGAAATGCTGCTGGTCTCTAATGGGGCAAACCTCAGAAAAGCCCATAAAGACCTCCCAGCTGGTCCCAGTCAAGACAGATGGTGGAGACAGTCATGTCTGCAACGCCAGCCCAGAGGGGCTGGAAGTGCATATGGCTCTTGGGTGTACAGGTGGATGCTGCATCAGTTTTCTGCTTTCCAGAAGTGAAGGGCATCATCACAATAACAAAGGACACTCATGTGGGGCATCCCAGACTTGCATATTTGGTGGGAATCTACCCTGATGACATTAGTTTCACCTAAGGCACTGTCAGTTGTTCATGTTGCTACTTTTTAGACCATTACAGATCATGGCCAGGCTCTCTGAAAGGTTATAGCCTCCACTTCCAAGTAGTGAATTAAAGAAGTGCTCATGCTGGTGAGCATTTATTAAAGTGCATCTAATCTTACGTGCTCTTAATCTTTCTAAATAATGTGCAGTAAAGCTGCATTATCATGTGCACCTTTCTCTTGGGACGCACCGGCTAGACTCCTCTGGCCAGTAGCAACACTTCCTGAGTTTCCAGAAATGACGAATTATTTCTTAATGCAGAAGTGCTGTGGCTTCACTGCAGTCACAAAAGCAGATTAAATTAGTATTGACCTCCGTGCTGCAGTAGCTGCGCGGGTATCAGTAGAACATATGACTACTCCGCATACCAGTTCTCATTCTGCTTGGCGAAGATGAGATCATCACTAACCTAAAAATTGGCAGCTGCCTCTGCACCAGTGAAAGCAGCCTGTTTTCATTGACCTTGTAAAGAAAATACCAAACATCTATCACGTATATTTGGAACTTCAAAAGGGAGAGTTTTCTAAAAACTCAAACCTTTTGCTGACATAATTGATTTGTAACATGGGAAGCATTACCTCAAACTGAGGTTTTTTTCATGCTATTCTACTGGCGTCCCTCAGCCTTGGTTCTGCAGTCACACAGGGAAGTTGTGCTGCTGGAAAGATTTCCAGGCTGAAAGGATGGACAGACAGTGAAGCTAACGACTGTAAATAATGCCCAGTGATGTGGAGAGCTAAAGGAATCACTCATGTATCTTGGGATTAAATGGCTAAAGGCAATAAGAAGGTACTTTTGTCATATTAGGAATAAAAAAATCTGTAGGTTGAGTAAGTCCACTGCTGCTTGCAAATGATGGATGTGTAAATCAGATCTCGAAAAGGCAGATGTTTTCAAATAAATTTTTGTGTTATAAGTGGGGTGTAGCAGGAGGATATGCCTAGCTCAGATGAAGTTATAGCCAGAAGTGGAAACCTCTCTTGTATAGAAAACAGTGCATGAAGCAGCATCTGCTAAAGATAAAAATTTTCAAATCAGCCTGTTCACATTATGTATAGCCAAGAGGCTGAAAGGAGTGAGTCAGGGTGCTCAAAGCTTGCAAAAACTCAGATACTTAGGCAAGGAGTGAGCAGTGTGATTCAGGGAAGTAGAAGACCCTGATGATGATGATCTTGGTCAAAATAATTGAACAGTGAATTCAGGACTCTACAAACAATAAACTAAGCTCCAGTTACATCTAAAATTACAGCAGATGTCAGTCAGTATGCTTTCAGGGATGGTACGTCTCATCACGTAAACCTGTTGCCCTTTTTTTGAGAGGATTACTGGCCTGCGGGTCTGCATTGATATAGGCTTATACTTCTCAAAGTCATTTGACTTAATACCACATTATCTTTTGATTGAAAAACTTGCACAGAATGAGGAACGCTTTCTTGGAAAGTGGTACTGAACAGAAGGACATAGGGGTCACTGCAAATAATTACCCAACCACAAGCACTTAACGCAATGTCGTGGGAAAAATTGGCCAATGCAACCCATAGATGTATAATAAGGGAATATGAAGTAAAAGAAGGAAAGTGATTTTGAATTAATGACTGCTATTATGATACTTTGTCCACCTCTCATTTTCATGCTTCAAGAAAGACGTGAAATACTGCAGAGAATTCAAAGGACAGCTATAAAAATGACCCAAGGGCTGGAAGGCAAGCCCCAAAGATAAGGCTTATGCAGGCTGAAAGGTGACTTGATCTGTGTTTATAGATATTTACATAGAGAAATGAGATCTCATTTTAAAAATTAATTAATAATAATACTAATTTATAATTTATAATATTAATTAATAATTTATTAATTAATTAATTTCACCTTGAAATAAAACCAGCTTCCTAGCAATGGTGGTAAATGAATATTGAAACATTGCCTTTCTGAATGACGTGTCTTTACCCCACTTCTGTCAGAAAGTCTACAGTGACACCACCATTTCTGGCTTTGGGAAGAGAAGGCTGAGCCCCACACCTGAGGTTGAATGGAGCTGTGGAGGAAGCAGGGTGAGGAGGGATGCGGCTCTTGGGTGGCGTGAAGGCTTGAGAGCCAGTTCAGTAACCTTGGGCTGTGCAGCAGGGCAGAAGTTTACTGCTGGACCCATCTGGGCATCACCCCCTCCTTTCCACAGGCATTGGGGGAAATTAGTATTTTTCCTGCATTGGGCCTGTGGCTGAGACTCCTGAGGCTTAACTTAAGTTTTTAGGCCTTATCTTGCTCACATTATTTAAGCTACATACAGGACAAAATCATTTTTGTTACAAGGAGTGTTAAGGAGCTAAACCAAGATAACTTCTAAGTGATGACAAACTTCCTGGATTGAAGTTTAAAAAAAAAAAAAACAAACAAAAAGTTTGATAACCATCTGTAGAGCATGGACCTGTCTGGTTCAGACCAGGGAGCACAGTAGTTTTCTTAGGCTGGCCTGAGGGCCAACCATGCAAGCAAGCCAAAGCTCAATTTCATGCTACAACTAAGCTGATGCAGCCAATGCCTTGAAGATGTCTGCTGCCTCTGGCCCTGTGTGGTCCTGCAGCTCCCTGCACCCCTGCCAAGTGCAGTTTGCTGACCTGGCCCTGCAGTGACTTGGCTGGGGCAGAAAGCCAGCAGGAAACTAACCCAAGAAGACAAGGTGAGTTGCTGCTTGCTGGTTCAGCTTCTGTCCTGGAGGACCCTGGCCTCACATGAACGCCAATGCCCTAGAGGAAAGAGGACATAAGTAACTCATGGGGATGATGATGAGGTGGAGAACCACTCATTTTGGTGACAGTTTGCCTTAGGTATGATGTCAGGTTATGCTCAGAAGCCACTGGAGTTCACCTGTGCCACCTGCTAACCTCAGAAGAAGACCATGCCATCATGCAGAAGATTTTCAAGGCCCACATTTCAAGGAAGGTTGAGAAAGCTGGAGTAAGTTACATCACCCCATCCTTTCCAGTTCAACTTGGCGTGCTTCTGCAGTAACGACGGAAAAATATCAGCCAGCAGAAGGATGATGAGAGCAGAGGCAACAGCATGTTATCTCAGTGTCACATCAAAGATGGAAATGATTAGCCTCAGCTGTTGGGAATGGTACCAAAGAGGATTTGTCCCATTGACTGGCATGTTGTGGACACTGCTGGCTCAACTCACTGGCTTCCTCAGGGGTATCTCCAAAGAGCTCTGCTTTCTTCTATTGTTTCTCAGTTTCAATGGTGTTTGTATTCCATATGTAATGAAAAAATACTTTCTGAATTAAAATAACTGTTAAACAGTTTATTATGCAAATGACCTGTGTTTTTTACAGGCAGCTTTCTCTAGTCCTGACATGGCCAGATTACCGATACCAAGTTTTAAAAAAGAGAAGAGAAATGTTAAAAAAATTAATCAATACATACAAGCAACGTGGTATAATTATTTAAAA